>NW_017259245.1:2525554-2543129 GCF_001594045.1 Atta colombica
TATAATTATATATTCTCTAAAGTAATTATATATTTTTTAAAGAAGATGTTAACAAAAATAAATTTAGATAAAAATAAAGCTACTTAAAAATTATTCTGATGATACAATTTTATAGTGTCAGAAAATGTATGCAGTCATACATTTTCATACGTAGTCATATGTAGTTCCCAAACTGAAAATGGATGTACTGGAGATAATGTATGGGCGATTTTGCGATTTCGATGGAAACAGGAAAAAACTGGCATGATCTCTCAGGTTTCTTTCTGTCCGGATTAAATTCCGATTAATGTCCAATTAGCTTTAATTTCGATTTACCTTTCTTTTTATTTTTTCTTAAAAAAAAAGGAAAGATAATTAAATCGAGATTAAAATTAATCTACGTAATAAAATAAAATATTATAATTGACAAATGATATACAACCGATTTCAAGAATTACTTTTGATATTTATATAAAATATTCAGGAAAAAAATCAAGAAAAAATATAATATAGAAAAAACAATTAAAATAAACAAAAAAAGTTATTTCTTTTAATTAATACAAATATACGTAGCCATAAAAATTTATTCTTTGCTCCATAATAATTTTAGATTATTATTATTTTATGTTTATACATATGTCTAATTTTTTATACTTTTTAAATATTTTGCCTTAAGTTTATTTCAATTAATTTTTTTACAAAATTTCAAACTTGCGCATCTTTATCAATACCTAATTCATGGAATCCCTTTACTCCATCCAATGTTGTTAGACGGGCCGGACGCATGCGCGTCCAATGTAACTTCAGTAACGTATCGGTTACTAGTAAATAGGAGATCATTAGTCGTCTGTGTAAAATTTTTTCAAAAATGTTGATATATTTTATTGATATATACAAAAAAAAGTTAATTTTATACAAGTAAAAAATAATATTTACCGAAAATTTTGATATATTTTACATATTTTACATATATATTTGTATATATGTATACATATGTAAAATATATTAAAATTTCAACATTTCATCAATCTTAAGCGACTATTGATCTCCTAGTGACTAGTACATTACTGAAGTTACATTGGACATGCATGCGTCTGAAACCCGGCCCATCTAACAACACTGACTCCATCTGATTTTTCCTCTCGAAACTATTGGCTTCTGTTATTCAGTAGTGTCAGTTGGTGTCAGTAATTGTCTTGCGAAGAAAATTTGAAGTTGTGTGTACGAGCTAAATATATAAGTAAATACATTAACTAATTATTAACATACACGCGTAATGTGTAATATATTTTAAATGTATTGCTGTTTATCCATTTATGAATGGATGAATGTATATTCGAATCATTTTTAATGGAATTAAATTTAAATTCTATTCCGAATGAATCTAACCAACAAATGTTATTGCATTTTATTACGTAAGAGACGTCTGAAAGATTAATTTTCTAATGAAATTTAACAACATATAAGAAAATTATAATTTAGAATTTGCGATCTCGATGTGTAATTGAGAGATTATTTGGATAATTCATGCTTGTTGTACAAAAAAAGAAGAATTACTTGTTGACGACAAAAACATATAGATACAGAATTCTTCCTCAAAATTGTGCGTGACTTATGTTTTAGGCAATCATGTTGAGGTCACGTCTCATTAGTGTGCCGAAAGCTATTAAACGTAACATTAGCACCAACATTCCTGTCTTGCAGAAAATAGTTGATCCCATACAGCAACTCTTCATTAAGAAACTTCAGGAGTATAAATCAAAAAGCGTGTAAGCATACTTTTCAATTTTTTAAAATATTTTTGGGGAAATGTTTTTGCAAAAATTATTATTTATACTTTGAATAGAAAAAGAATATAATTAAATTTTTAGTGTAAAGGAACTAAAAGAACTGCCTATATTCATTTTATTTATGTTCATTGTTGTATTATTCTGTTTAGAAAAGACAACAGTATTAATTAATTAGAATATCTATTAATTAGAATAATTTGAAAAAATATATATATATATATATGTCTTTAATTAAAAATAAAATTAAAAGTTAAAAATATTTTACATAGCTGCAAAATATCAATAATTATAATTATGGAACTAATAAATCAGATTCATTAAAATATTGAATTAATATTTTTATGTTATATCAAGTAATCTAATATGTCTAAAATAAAGAATGTTAAATGCTATAAAAATTTTTCTTTTATTTAAAGAAATGGGAAATTAGTTGATCCTAGTCCGAATATTATAAAAGAACGAGATTCTGAATTAGAAAAACTTAATATGCAATATGGTGGTGGTCCAGGAATAGATATGACTCAATTTCCTCAGTTTAAATTTGTTGGTAAGTTACTTATAAAACAAATATCTGTCTTTCAGATGTCTGTTTTAAATTGAAAAGTTATTACAATTTTGCCTACATGCAAATATATGAACACATAGCAAAACAATTTAATGTATATTGTATTTTATTTCAGATCCACCTGTGGATTCGGGTATTAAAAAGTGAACATGTATATATATCATAGGACATTCATGTACTGTTGAATTATTAAATATTAAGTAAGTCATCTTAAAAATATAGCTGTAAATTATAATCTGGTTTTTTTAACCTAAACAGTCCTAAACAAAACAAATTAATAAATTATCATAAAGGGAGAAAACCTTGATTTAGTTAACTCGTAAAAAGTTTCGTGTTATCTACTATCTCTGCTAAAATATTCATTTTACATTTCGTGGCTATAGATTTACATATATTTACATAGCTTGTGACTTCGTCTCGTGAAATTAAATTATCATATTCGCCTGAGCAAGAACATAACAAGTTCATGTTGTCTCGTTTAATTTCCTTACACTTTCGGCATTGTAGATCTTGTAATACGTAAGCCATACTTTTACGATTCAATTTGTCAATTAGTGAAAATTCTATTTCTGTATTGTCATAAGATGCATCACAGTTAGGACATTTCCACATGAACCTATAATAATAATAATAATACATCTTTAGTATATATCTTTATCTAAATATCACATTATTTTCATATTTAACGTACTTATTATTTTCATTGGTGAAATATTCATCTTTACAAAGATCAATATCTCTCGTGCGATTGCATATTTTGCATATAACTTGTGATAAAACAAGAGAAATACACGGTTCCTTCCACTCAACATTATCGCTATAACTACCAACTCCAATTAATCGTAAAAGATTTGTTTTTAAGTTATAAACCTCATGCTCCACCTCTTTATCTAGAGATAAAACCTGAAATTTTCACAGATAATTTTTAATATCTCGAATTCAAATATTGTTGAAATATTTATAAAGTAATGTTTACCTTGCATACTGCTTTAATTAATTCAAGTGCAGGATTGATTTTTATACTTTCTTTTCCATTCATATTCAAATTAGGATATTCCTCGAGAGTTAATATCTTTTCCGTCAAATTCCGATGTATCTTTTGAGCTATTCTGCAAATAATATGCAATAATATCCTTTCAAACTATCGAGTTTTCCAAGCACAAAATATCAATATTAAATTATCTCATTCTCTTTATATAAAGCTTCATAATTAATTTTAGAAAACTGTAAAATAGATAATTATATACTTGAATAATCTTTGAGATATTTCTCCTGATATCAATTTTTTTGCAAACTCGGCTGTATTTTCCAATGCACCTAAACCAAGTGGTGCTATAAACGATTGGCTTTGGCTTTGTCTTCTTCTTGGCCTTATAGTGTTATTAGTTTCATTCTCAATCATACACTGATATACTGCACGTATGTATCCTGCTACTACAGCATTAAAACTTGCTTGACATCCTGCTTCTGTAGGCAAGCATTCCATCAAATTCCAATTCATGATTAGAAGCTAAATAAAAATAATTCAAGTAGAAAAATATCGTCAAAGTATTATCAGTATCAATTTTTACAAATGTCTATAAATATGCTTATTTTTTTACCATGTCATCGTCATCATTTTCAGTATTCTCATCGTCTCCCATATCATCTTTAGGTGACTGTCCTTTAATACCAGCATGATTGTGCTGTTGAAAAAATCAAATATGTATTCAAAATGTTACACTAAACATTTCATGAATGAAATAATTGATGAATCATACCAAGTCAAGCCATACTAAGTATTCCCAACATTGTTCACAAGAAATATCAATACTGTGAAACAGCTCTTTGTTTTGTATGGTTTGAACAACAAACTCTATATAGCCTAAAGCATCGCTCACAGATCTTTTCTTTGTGCATACAATAATCTTATTAAAGTTTGCAAAAACTATAATACAACCTAACGTTTTGAAATGTGCTATTAATTGTATATATAACTTTTTCATATAAGTATGTAAAGTACGACGAAGAGCAGGATCATAAAGCAAAGCGTTTGAAGATCTCAGCCATCTAGAATCGTATGGATATGTGCATGCGTGTTTATATAACAGAGTATTATATAATTAAGTAATAACAATACAAATAATAATAGCGTACCGATAGAAATGGATCAATTGATAATCCGCGAATGTATTTTTATACAGAGATACATCAAGCAACCATGTGTTTACCATGTTTCGCAATATTTTAAACGATGGATTGCATAAAGTGATTTCGTCGTAACTGGGAATAACTGTTGCAGCATCACTACCCATTGCCATGTCCTATTGAATAATTTAATATAATTTATATAATATATTGTCAACTTAGAGAAATTATTGCAAATAAATTTTTAAAAAGTACTGTTAATTAATTTAAAGGGGTATATTTTTTTTAAACAAATTTTAAATATATATATATAATTTTCGAAAGATGTATAAAACTGACCTGGACGGATGGACGCTGTTGATTGTGAAACGCTACAAACGTACTAGTTCCATCTATATCGTGAATATGATTATATTGCAACAGTGCACTGATCGCTAAATAATCTACTTCCAACTGGACGCAAACACTAGAATATGTGCCTGGATTGTTCGCAGCACAACTCGAACTTTCCTCAAAGTCTGTCAGTAGCCTGTTATCGTCATTCTCGCTGCCACCTAAATCGGGTTTCTCCGTGGGTGAGCACCATAGGACAAAATTATTCCTGTACAAATTTCTAGCGTAGAATAAATCGGCGCCAAAGAGTGAAGTATCCGCGGGTATGTTGCCAATGGGTGCGTGAAAATATCGACATTGTTCTGCGATTAATTCGACAATCTGTTGACTCTTCAGGTAGTGACTGATCATCATTTTCGCACCGATCTTCTGCCATTCTAATGTGCTGTATAGATTCTCAACGTCTCGCACGTGCGTGCTGACAAGAGGGAAATCATTGAGAAGTGGCATTTCGGTAATTAACACAGTTTTGTCAAGAGCAGTTTGATTAATAATAATTGTAGCACCGTGCTTTTCATTCTTATATGTCGTTAAGGCTGCTTGCAATGTACGACACACATGTTGAAAGTTTGTTTCAACTTGTATCATAAACTGCATAATTTCAGGCAATTCGCTTATACTGTCTTCGCCATTTGTTTCCAATATTGCTTTACGTTCGTTCGTGTATAATGTATTCATGTTCGGTAGTTGATTAGAAACGACTGAATCTAAGACAAATATGTGAGCCCTCTTGCTGGCGCTTAAAAATAAGCCCCATAGTGCTTTTTGACGGTTTGAACTCCAATGATGATAGAGAAATATGTAGTTGATCGACTCAGTTCGTTTAAGATAAGGATGAAAAGCGATACTCTTGTATTCCAATTGATCCAGAGTAAAGGTATCGGCACCATCTGCCACTTTACGCATAACACGCGGATCGACTATGCATACGCATCCCAACTGCAATATGGCCCGAAATTCCAATGACATTTGCGTCTCGTAAATCCCTTCAATTTCTGGTTTATTTAAATCTTCCAGGAGTTCCCGACTGTGCTCTTGAAATAGAGATTCTGGTAGACAATATTGATACAAGTTGTATATCGGGCGAGAGCGTGGTAAAGATCTAAAACTTTTTTTCCAAAGCTCGTTAGGTCCTGGATCGGGTCTTGCTTTGCGAGTGTTTACGTAAAATATGCGGGGTATTACGAGACGTACTTGATGCAGCTGTGTGTCGACCAGTATCCACAATCGAAACATGCCGGGTTCACTGGTTTCCGATAGCTGAATGATTTCCCACGGAGTTTCCAACAATTTCCTTTGAGCGCGTCTTAAAAAGCCAGTCATGGTAGATGTATTTGTATTTCGTATAACTCCCCAGCCAATTCTGTCGATTTCATCAGTTTTACTTCTCTTTTTCCGATGCTGATTTCTTTGTTTAGCTTGGAAGGCCCACTTTTTCTTATGAAATTCTAACCATTTAAGCCTTTCTTCTTTCGTTCTTCCCATGGGAGGAGGTGAACCCAGAGTTTCTTTCCAATTTTTCACTCTGATTATCTCATCTTCATCTGAATGCTGTCTTTTCCTCTTGTTAACAACTGACATTGGAGTTGTGAAACTAGTGGACGGTCCTGCAAGGTCTTCAATATCACAGGGTTCTTCGGCATTGTTCGCATGAGAAGTATCTTTATCTACTACAGAAAATATATCTGTGATCTTTTTCTGACGATGGGATGAACTTTTCTCCATCACTTTCTTGTGTAACCATGGTGGATGCTGCACTCGTGGAACTGGATTCGGTAAGCCTTGCATCGCTGCTGGTATAGTGATTATTTTTTGAATAGCGCTCCCGAGTCGTTCAATGTAATAATTCCAATCTAAAATATCTCTTATATCCTCACTGTATAAAGTAGGATCCTTTAACCACTTTTTCAAATAATGTCTTCGCACAGCCGGTTCTGATTGAAAAATAGCCAATGGTATCGCGCGCTCAGTAACTGGTGCGCTTTGCGGTTTATTTGCTATAACATATCTACAAGCTAAACCTGCATCTTTAACCATCTCATCGCCTAAGAATTCAGCTAATCTTTTAGCCGTAGAAATCGACGTGGACTTCTGTGCACCATATTCTTCCAATTTACGCGACATGGATTTGTTTTCGGATATAAGTTCGAACAATTCGGTATCAGGCATATTCGCACATTTACTATACAATAAATCCAACCAATAATCTGCGTCCTTCGCGACTGAAGCATAACATTCTTCCAATGTGTTTCCTTTTAAGAAGGATTCAAAAACAGAAGCTTGAAAAATTTTTATCAGTTGCAATTCACCCCTTCTTTTTACTTCAAATCCTTTTAGTTCAGCTAGTGAACCATCGAAATTAAAAACTGCGTATCGTTTCTTTAATTTCTTTCCTTCTTCTTTTGCAGCGGGTAACACCATTGCTAGATACGGTCCATCAACTTCAAAAAATATAGAATTTTCACTTTTGATTTCATACGTTAAATTATCTTTATCCACAAGCTCATGATATATTTCATTAGTAAATTGATCCTGTAAAAAAAATATATTAGGTGTAGTAAAAAGAAATCCATTATTTTTCCATTCAATTTCATACAAAAATAATGGATTTCTTTTTATTACACCTAATAGTAATCAAAAGAAAAGAACATATTTTTTGTTCATTTATACATACCTTCACCATAAAATTAAGGACCGCATTCGGATATGAAACCGTAAATTTCGATTTTTTTTCATGAGTAGTATGAACTATGATAGAATCCGGAAAAGACGCAGGTAATATGCACCATATACCATCAGTATCTAATTCCAATGGCCGACCAATCTGTTCTATAATTTCTCTAGCTTTCATGATAATATGAGCTCCTGTGTAACATACAATGCCACCCATTTCCATGCTATGCCATCGTGCTCTGTAATATAATTTTAAAATAAATAACAAAAGAAAATAAGATTTTAAAAATCATAAATTTGAATGTATAATAAAAATAGTAAAAAAACACATAATAAAAATGTTATATTCCTTACTTAATATTATCTTAATGTGTTATTAACATTCCATTTTATATATTCAATTTTAATACTTACCCTTTTCTCATAACGTAACCATAGAAAGAATTGAGAATACATTTATGAGCAAGTTGAAGAGAATCGTACAAAACTTCCCTATTCTTGGCAGACTTTATATCAGCCGCATCTCCTTTTGCAATTGCTGCTGCTACTTGTCGCTTAGCAACTTTAGTTAATGCTTTATATTCATATCTTCTATCTCTAAATGCTCTCACAGTGTCAACATAAAATGAATTCTCCTTCTGACAAATCGTTTGCATTCTTTCTTCCATTTTGGTAATTTTCGCTTTCTTATACGCCTTTTTACAATAGTCAGTAAGTCTATTTTTTTGATATATAGCTTGGTCTTTTGTGGCCAATTCGTGGAAAGCTCTCTTAGGTCCACCAGGAAATTGTGGTGGAAATCTTTCAGTTTCTAATTGCTGTTTTACTCTTTGATATTCACCCAAACTTGCAGCCACTAAAAATTATTAATCAAACATTAATAACAAACATTAATAAATAGAATATAATATTAATAAAATAAATAAATTTAATAATTATAATATAGATAATATAAAATTATAATATAGATAATATAGACAACTTGAAGTAGTATTTTATACTCAAACTTACAATATTCGCCTCGCCACATCCATTTCATCTTTCTTTGGCAAAGAGCGTCAGGTTTGTTATAATCACACACTGCACAATCCGTTTCATTTACTATCGCGGAAGGTTGCAATCTGTTAGTTAAAATTATATTAGGATACATAGCGCCTACGTCTAAGTGATAAATTACAGGATTTTCTAATCTCAAAGGTTGATCTTTAAGTTCCTTCAATTTTCCCTTAATTTCATTTACTATTTCATCAAAATTCGTAACCATGTTGATTGATACTTTTTCCTCTTCTTGTATTGTGTGTTTTAAGGCTTTTTCTACACCACCAATTAACTCGTCTACAGCGCTAGGTACAATTTTAAAACGGCAAGGAATGTCGGCTCTAAAAACACCAGATTCCAAGGCTTCTACGTGTCCACCTACATAGGTTTCTTGGTCCAGTAAATGACCATCTTTTGTCAATTTATTTAATTCAGTTTCTTGTTTATTAGGAAATATAATATTAGCTTGAAAAGCTTGTACCATAAGAAGTGATTCACAAAGTGTACCAGATCCTTTTCTGAGCACCTAAACATAAGTCAAATAAAATCAAAACGAAGCTTATCGTTTAAAGAAAAGTGTATCAATTAATGTACATAAAATATTTTTCTTACTTCATCAGGTTTCATAGGGATAATAGTGCATAACGCAAATATGAAGGGATGAATATATTTTTGATAGAGATAAAATGTCGCCACTGCATCAGAGACAGAATAATTTGCGAGTATTTCAGGTTCTTCCGATGCTAATCTGCACATATCTTCTGGATCAAGTTCCACTGGATCATATCTCAACTTAGCTTTAGCGACAGCTTTTAAATTTTGAGACCCCACTGGGAGATAAGAATCACGTCTCACCCAACTAAAAATATTTTGTGATAAGAACATATTTGCAATACTTCATAAAATTTCACAAAATATTTACCATAAACAATCCATATGCATAGCAGCTCTACTGATGTAAACACCTTCGCGATTTTTATAGAAGCCAATTTTCTCTTTCATATCCATGTTATGCACAGCAGCTCGAGCTTCAATAAATGGCCAGTCGAAAAAATCACCATTGTACGTTACAAATATATGCGGTCTTATTTCATTAATATGGTCGAAAAATTTTGTTATAGCTGCTTTCTCATTAGGCTCATTGAATATTGTAAAGGGACCTTCAAATTCCGGTTTTGGTGTATATTCAAAATCTTGTATGTCCGCAGAGATTAGTTCTCTATTCGTTATTAAGTATCCCTAAGAAAAAATGTAATAAACTCTCTTTAAAAAAATAGAACAGAAATTATTTATCTAATAATTTGAAAAGCTAAATAATAAGTATTATTTATTTTCTAAAATGAAATTATTACCTGTCCATCTATCATATATGATATCATCATAATCTGATCGATACTGGCATCTGGAAACTTCAATGGCAGCTTTGTAGTTTCAATATCATATGCTAATACAATAGATTCAGGTGGTTCAATCATGTCCTCCTTTCGCGTGATTACAGGTGGCTCACTTCCTCTGCTCTTTACAGAATACCAAATTCCACAGAAGATATTAGCATCTATAGATACTCGGACATGATGAGGTATGTCATATTCCCTAAACAATCATATCAATATATAATATCAGTATCAATCAAGAAGTAGTAAATAACTAAAGAGAGAAATTAAGAAGTAATAAAGAAATAAATATTAATGAAAAAAAGAAAGAACTAAAAAAGAAGTGTATACAATTACCTAATATCGAGAATATTATCCATGTGGTCTAAAATTTGTTTACCACTGTCCTGTTGTTCGTTTGGTTGTAAAGTAGTCGCTAGCATATCTGTGTAGTAAGTATTACTTTTCTCTCGCTCTTTGTTAACTCTAACAAAGCGCATAATGTCGCGTTTAACTTTCGTTAAATCAATAATATTTGCGAAAGAAAGTTTCAAGTATTTTTGTTTCAAACCAGTCAAGTGATTAGGCTGTAATAAGAGAACAAAAAGATAAATAAAAATAATAAAAAAGAAAAAATACACTGAATCAATTATAAAAACATATTAGTATTTAATTAATATTGATTAGAAGCACATTTTACCAAATCAAGATCTTCTTTATAAATAGTCTCAATTTTTGTCAAAATTCCTGTGTACTTTTTAAATAAAAATGTCGACACTTCTTCAAATGTATCTTTACGACATAAAATATAAAAATATGGTGAAAATGGCAATGACACTTTAAACCTGGTAGAGTCTTCCTCAATGAAGTAATAATCCACACCACTCAACATATGCTTATCATCCTCTACGATCTCCGTCTACACAAATACAGAATCTTGTATATTAATTATGCTATCATTTCTTTCAATCTTCCTTACCGCGTGCATATTAAGCAAAAATCCTATCCTCTCTCTCGAGTCAGTGACTCGACGAAATCCGTATACAGTATCAATTCTGATATCTTCCTTGATCTCGAGCAATTTTCCCAATGCATTTTCCCTGAAATATTAAAAATTTATAAGAAATATCGTGATAAAATCAAGAACAAGTATCAAGATTATCATACCCCGAGACACTGGCTTCTTGATTCGGATTTCTTTTGTTGATCGCCTTAGGTGGACGGAAAGCTCCGGTATTTTGCAAAGTTTCCATTTCGAAGATATCGAACGAAGTGATATTTTTTCGATGTCTATTAGATAAATATTAATAATCAAATAATCACATTGAGAAAATTTTCAAAGCAATAAATAAACTGTCACCACACGTCTGCCTATTGCATGCTGTCGCAGCTGATCGAAACCCGCCTTTTTTAATAGTTTTATATAGCTCTACCTTATCAAGAACTCGTCTCCTGATTGGCAGATTAGAGTTTACTCTGTCGATAGAAAGCCTACAAATTTGATATATTACGACAGCATTCGCGTGTTTATTTATGAAATTAAGAAAATAAGTAAGGCAACAAATCACAGAAATACTTTTAACAATCTTTTCTCGCGTACTAAAACTTTTATGCTCTGCGATTGATATTTTTCTTTCTCCGAAGATTAAACGTACTACACTTGCCTCACGTCAAGTGTAGAAAGTGTAACTTCGAACGATCGGGCCTGTGATTGGTTCGCTTCCTCTGACAGTTTTGAAAATCACAATTTGGCGCCTTGATGAGATTTCAGTTGTTTCAGTGATGAACTGATGGAAGGCGTCGTGACGGTTGCATCCAGTTGTTACATTCGAATCATGTTTCTTGCTGTTGCGACGGTTTGAGAACAAATCTCGTGTATAAGGAAGGCATTCCAGATATCTTTTGCATTGAGGATGTTCATCGTGGCTCATCAAACGTCATTATACGTATGTACGTTGATCTAACAAGTCGTACTCCATGTCATCTGACAAAATACAAAATCCTCTGAGTCACAAGGATTGTGATATCTGCTTGCGCAAGGCTATTGCATATATAATGTGTGTGTGTGTATGTGTGTGTGTGTGTGTGTGTGTGCGTGTGCATAGATATATATATTTGTTGTGTATATATTATACACGTTGATATAATTATATCATGCAACATTATGCCATTTGTGACTTAAATATTTTTGAATTGCTAAATTTTAGATTCGACTAAATAAATATGTATAATATTATTCGACTTACGAAAAAGTATTATTTCTTATATTTTCTCATTTATTTCTTATGTTATATAATATTTTTCATAATTATTCAAACTGTTATTATTCAAACTGTTATTATTCAAACTGTTTGTATATCATGTTATATCTCATGTCTAAAATTGCATGGCTAAAATTAGTTGACGTATTATGAACTTAAAAAATGGAGCATGAGTTCCAAAAATATGAAGCTTTTCGCCATTTTGAGAGATAACACTCTATTTCTCTATCTGTTTCTTTTTTCTCTTTTTCTCTCACTTTCTAGTATCATATTAAGGTGCCATTTCATAGGAGTATATTATTAAGCGTAGAAATTTATTGTGCACGAGTCTGAATTTCCTACTTTATTTTTAATCTTGATTTTATTGCTTTAACCGTTTAATAAGAAATCTGTTTTACGCTACTTTTAAAAAAATAAGAATGTCTATTAAAAATTTATTAAAAATAATAAAATTAACAATAAAACGCTTATACTACAAAAACACTTAATACTATTTGCTTTATATCCCAGTTTACATTTCAATGAATTATCTTTCACGTCTGAAACAATATAATTATCTCAAAACGTACGTCATATAAAAGAAAAGTACCAAAGATAATAAAGATATAAGAAAAAATTTATACTATAATTTAGACTAAATTATAATATGTGTTTTTTTAATATTATAAATATAAGAAAAATGTTTGATGCTCCCATGTAAGCGCTTTTAGGCCTTTTTTAAAACTGAACTTTTTGTTTTATTTATCTTTTCATTTTTTTTTTTCTTTAACGTGGAAAGAAAAAAAAAAGTGCGCGTGCATACTTAATAGTGTAAGAAATTTACCTAAAAAAAACAGTTTGTCTTTCAAGATGGCTACAAGACAAATTTCCTTCTTTCTACTGAAGGCTCATAATACTTCTTTAAGTTCATACCATCTATATTCATTAATTTTCACGGAGATCGGCCGGTCATTGTTAATATTTTCCAATTTTCTGTAGTTTTCAATTGATTTTATCGACTGACGATGTAAATTTTTTGATCTATTTAAATATTTAAAAAATCAATTACATATGATATATCAGATAATTTAAATCATTATTATTATATTACAGATGCTTTTCATATATAAGCATACATAACGTTGCAAAAATATTGTATATATTTTATATACATATTTCGTATTATATACATTTTACATATATATATAATATAATATAATAAAATTACATTTTTCTCTGTTATTATTCGTGCATATATCATTAAACGCAAATGATAAAAATAAAAGTACAAATTTTAAATAAAAATCAAATTTACATCATGTAAATATGCCTGTTTAGAATAATTACATCATAAAATTAATATTTTGTTACGAGTTAATCAATTGAATTTCAATAGACACATGGATTTTTATATAATTATCAATCTTTAATAGACACGTCAACTTCCTTGGTTTCTAATAATCACTAGCATCTCAAGACATCATTTAAAATAGCAAACTTATTATTATCTTTAATATCTCGGTGCTCCAATTAATTAGTTTACCGACGTCTATATAAAAGAGTGCTATAAATACCAAATACATTTCCGATTCAAAATAAATTCACGAAGCTTTAGTCTAATTACATTATTCAAATATCATAAAGAAATTTATGCTTTTAATAATAGATGGCAGAGATCTGTTAGCGTTTAATTTTTACGCGATTCGTCTACGCGTTCGTAGATCTTCGTAATGACCGCGCCGGCGCAGCGGCCATTTGCCGAGGCTTGGCGGAATTTGCCGAAGCTCGACGGAGCTTGCCGAGTCACGTGACGCTGCGATACGTATGATCATTCGCAAGCCGTTGGCTGCCGGCCGAAATTACGACGCCAAGTTAGTAGCGCGCTTAGTTTCATTCATGAACGTCAGGAACGCGGCCATAATACTCCTGTAATCTGTATATTGTGTATACACCGGGCTGGTACACTGTACACGGTGTACATCGCGTCGTTGCGTTAGTGCTGCTGCCGATGTGCGTGCGCCTCACCGTCGTCGTACACGTGATTCCCGCTTTGCGTCGCGTTTTTGCATGGTGTTTCCCGTGTGCGATCCTACCACCGGCTGGAAGTTATCAACGATAAATTCACGGGACACCAGCTAGCGGCGAGACAGGTGCGTAGAGACAATTTTTGTAGCGCCTTAAGTAATCGCGATCGTCCAAATAACCGGGATCAGTCGAGATCTCTCATAGTCGACGCCACGGCTATGTGTCATTGACGAACGTTTCAGAGCTGCGTCGATGACGCGTTTATCTTCGCGCCCGTTCGACTCCGGCTTTATGAATGGATCATAAAGAGCGAAATTCCTCAACCGCTGGCGGCCGGGTAGTTTTAACTTGAGTGCTCCGATTAGAGCTAGAGCTTATTTATGCGGCTTCTCGTACATCGTTGCACGAACGTCGTATGAAGCTGATTCATTCCGCAAAAGGTGTAAAAGAAACCTTTTTTTTTTTTGGAGCATGTCAGAGTATATCGCGCGGATGGTTTTATGATTTAGTGAACTCTCGTAGAATTTGGAAGGTTTCCATATCGTGTACTTTGTCCCATCGAGAGTCTAAAAATAAAAGTATCTTCTTTTTTTTTATTTTTAAATATTTGTGATTATATGTAATTATAATATAAAAAATAAAATGTTAATTTTAATTTACAGTCGTATAGTGGACTTTCTGAGACATGCAAAAATGTTAAAATTAACGATCTTCAAGTTACAATTAACATTTTATTTTTTACAGTATATAATATGTAGAAAAAATATCCAGAAAATGTATAAAGGATAGAGAAAAATTTACATTATGCTTTTATTAGATTTATTACTTCGCTAGTGTCCGATTTGATATCTAATTTGTAATTCCAAAAGAATTTTTATTTAATTACATTTCTTTTATATTAATAAGAAAATAGTAATCGTAGTTCAGATATATGGAAAAAATATTACGAAAATATGAAAAGTGAAAATTAAAACGATTTAATTTCGGCAAGCTGTTTTTTTCACTGATGCTAATTATAAAATTATTGAGAAATCGATGAGTATTATAAATAACCATCGTTAAAATTGTTTTTTTTTAATGTTTATTGTATTAATCTCATGATAAAAATAAGAAAATGTTTAATTGTCGTCGAGTCTTGAAAAAAAAAACTTTATTTCTTTTTTTCTTGACTGACGTGTGTCATGTTTATGTTACTTCGCGAAAAGATTTATGCGAGCCTTATGACTACGAAATGGGAAAGAATTGTACGCTGAAATAGCCTTATCGCGAAATAACAATGAAATCGACTTCGATAATAAGGCAAGCAATATGATGTCGCTTGCTGTGCGAGGTTATCATTGCACAAAGGGTCAATTTAGAATGTAGCTAAAGACCAGTTGGACAAGAAAAACTTTTTGCTCTTAGATTCGAGAGGCCACGTGACATAAATCATAATAGGAATGTAAATCGTGTCGACGATAATTTGAAATCTTTAGCAAAAGACCTGTTTTATCTCTCCTATACATACAAATTTGATATATTTTATAGATCAACCCAATCAGTTGAGTTGAGTTTAAATTAATTTTCTTTGATCTTTTCTAGATCTTAAAAGTTCATTTTAGTTAATTAAAGTCATGCCATAAAACGAATTACTAAGGTCTAGACTAATAGTCTAGACCTAGTAGTTCATTTTATGACTTTATGTATACTTACATAAATATTGTATTCATCCTATTGGAAGCGTCTTTTATCTATCGTCGGCAATAAAAATGATTTGAAATAATGTAAAATTGTCTAAAAGAAGGAAAAAGAGGAATACGATAGCTTGCATCAGATGACCGAAGGTTTTTGCAGAATTTCTCGGATCTCAGACCATGGCACGGCAACGTCGCGATTTGTCTTCTTTCATCTTACCATTTCTGTCTCTTTTTCTTTCTTCTTTTTTTAGCCTTTTCATGTTTCTTTCCTTTTTCTTACCATTTTCGTTTGCTAAGACGACGAACGATGACAAAGAGAGAGAGAGAGAGCGCTTCGTAAGAAGTGACACGAAGTCACGACGCTTGACTGATCCGA
The DNA here is from genome assembly GCF_001594045.1 of Atta colombica. Classification (NCBI taxonomy): domain Eukaryota; kingdom Metazoa; phylum Arthropoda; class Insecta; order Hymenoptera; family Formicidae; genus Atta; species Atta colombica. Next base: position 2,541,810 of record NW_017259245.1, read on the forward strand.
AACAGGAGCGATGCTCTTTGATAAAAGAGCGAAGGTTCTATCTTTTCTACAAGGTTATATATCTAAAATATCGATGTTTATCGTTCACGGAATACAGACAAGATTCAAAAGTTAAGTTGCATCAAACGAGTCATCGAGTACGGACAAAAATTTTTGAAAATTTCTGTGAAATTAACCGACTTTTGTGATCACTTCTGACATATATTTGCACATCTATTTAAAACGTTTTTCAAGTAGAAAAATGTCAGAGAAAAATTGGTCAGAAACTGATCAGTTTTTACTATTTTAGATTTAGTGGGCAAGAACTATTCAGTAATTGTGTGCTCAAAAATCCTGATTAAGTAAAACTAGTTAGAAACTTCGATTCACACATTTTCTTGATTTATTAGTTGCATTGAATTCATATTGGAGCAATAATAAAAAAAAAAGAGGAAAATAAATAAATTCAAATAGATAGATTTGATAAGTTATAATTTTACGTATAATTTTTCAAAAAATATGAAGATAGGAGTAATTTAATGAAATTAACAAACTACATTTCGAAGTTTTCATAAGATATTCTAGGAAAAACTTTTTGAATAATATTAGGTACAATTCTTAATGTTGACCTATGAATGTTTAGCGTATCTGTTGAAATTAATTTGAACCTAATTGCTAGAGGATGTTAAAATCTACTTGCGATCCATCCAAAATCAACGATGATTCATAATCTTCTTCTCAGAGCCATCAACGATGTTACGTTTGGCATACGGGTGCGTACGCGTTATAGATACAACGTGAAAGGTTCATCTGCCCGCATGTTGAAACCCAGCCTCTTAAGAGATATTATGTTGCTTTCAATAAGATATTGAGACAATAGACACTTCACTTTTGCGATGGCGGGGTACTTTAGTATTAATATGTATAGTCTGTCGTGTCGTTGAGCATTCGAGAATATTGCGCCGTTATCATTAACGTTGGAACGCAATAACGTTACCGTAGAATGCACATGTCATAAATGCAATGAATTGAACTGACGCATTTAAATAAGATAAGGTATCCATACATAGTGAATTTCTGGCATATAGAAAAGATTGAAAAATCAAACTTCAATAAAATTTACCTGATAATACACTGAAAAAAAAATGTTACAACAGCATTATTTTAATTGAAAATAATTGAACTTGTTAATTGAACAATATTGACTGAAAACAAGTAAAATTTGATTAAGACAACCATGATGTAAGAAATGTTTCATTAAAAATGTTATATAAATTGACAAAATTATTTTCAATTAAAATAATCTTGTTGATATATTTTTTTGTAGAATTAATATATATA
>NW_017259245.1:2543229-2544195 GCF_001594045.1 Atta colombica
AATAAATAAAAATCAAGGAAATATTGTAATATTGTAATATTGAGTATCATAAATAAAAAAAATTGTTACTTTTTATTTCGATAAAATAAATCAGTTATTTAGTGCTATCTCAAGTACAAATATAGATACATAAACGAATGAAATAATACATGTGTATACATACACGATCGATTTTAAATATTATTGCATTAATTATTATATATTTTCTCGCAGTTAAAAGTTAAAACATATTGGGTTGTCCGAAAAGTTCGTGTCGATTTTGAAGGAAAATTGAAACGCAGATTTAAATTTTAGTATACATTTATTAAATTTAAATCTTTTGCGGCACGAACTTTCTGGACAACCCAATATGTTTTAACTTTTAACTGCGAGAAAATATATAGTAATTAATGCAATAATATTTAAAATCGATCGAATAGAAACATAGAAATGAATATATATCATTGTGCACATAAATATCGTTACTATCCTGATATGCTACATCGAGAATGAATAAACTGAGGCAAAATGCCATTTTATTTTCTTTTGTCTTATAATCTTTTCTCTCAACTTTTTCGCTCAGTTGGAGATTTTGTCGAAAACTAAGTGAATGAACAAGAATGAAAGACATTTCTATACATGTGCGTTTCAAAAGAAAAAAAATCCATGAAAATTTTTGAGAAACATTTTTAAAGTTTTAGTGAAAAAAATATAATTTAAAGAAAAATATAGTATTAATTTTATTAGAAATTGACTTATTTACTTACTGGTTTTAATAATCTTCTTGCAACTAGTTACTTATCTGAACTTGATTTTTTTGATAATTGATTAATGGATAAATATAATCGATAGATCGATGATAACATGTGCAAGAAAACAGACAAATAAAGAATATAAATAAAATTATGCGGAAGTTAAATATTAAATTTATCCACAAGTTATATGCGATCCAAGGAAATAATATTTATATATAATGTATATATATAT
>NW_017259245.1:2544295-2567147 GCF_001594045.1 Atta colombica
AAAATATATTGGTACATATATGAAATAAGAGTATTTTTTATTTTTAACTTTATTGTGCATTATTGCAGTAATAATTAACCTCACTAATTAACATTACGTAACATTTCATTTTATTAATATGATGATATTATCAATTACTTCGCGTATTTACATGATCCTTTTTGGAACTTTTAGAAATAGCGAAGATCATTCAGTGATAATATCGTTTTTTTCTTCTTTGTCTTTACTACTACTCACAATAAATAATTTCTGAGAATATACACGATATCTTTCGCTATGCTGCAGATAAATATCTGAATGATAATGGAATATACTCAACAAATAAAGAAGTCAGTAAGCTAAAGTAATGCATTCGAGCGAGATGAGACGAGTAAATATCGATATCGAGATTTAGGTTTGATAAAAACAAATAATTGATACAATTTTTCTCGTCTTGATGGGCCGATATTCTCGCTTCTCAAGATTCCCGAATTTTATCTCGAGACATTCGAGAATATTGTCTATCTCGTTTCATTTATTTCAAATATTTATATTTTATATAATCAAGCAGCACATACAGGGTGTCTCACAACTACCGCATTTTCTCTTAAGAACGTATTCTTGAGATAATTTTGAAACGAGAAATTAATACAAAAATGTCGAAGCTACAATAGTTTTTGAATTATAATTGGTTAAAGATAATGTGTAATTCGAAAACTACGATATTTTCATGTCAAGATTTTCGAATGTTCAAAAGAATCCAAAAATAATAATAGAGAAAATAAAAATAAAATTTACTTACAAGCATTTAAAGTTAATTTATAATTTAAAAAAATTATGTAGTCTTGACATTTTCGTATTAGGATTTTCGTCGTCTCAAAATTATCTCAAGAATATGTCTTAAGAGGAAATACGGTAGTTGTGAGACACTATATAATTATAACTGTTATAGATAAAAATGTCAAGACGAGATGAGAGAAGAAAAACAAATGATATATAATCTCGGAAATATTACTTTAATAACTTATTTTAAAAATAAGAAGAAATTCTGATGACATTCCGAAATTCTCATATCGAAATGCATCACTATAAGCTTCAAACATGCTTTCATATCAAACATATTACGCATAGATGGAGAATTTTGAAACTAATCTTAACTTTCTCGTGATAACATTTGCTATTCACATTGTTAGATAAAAGATGTGATGATTTATTATTTTTCTTTAAACTATGTTTAAGAAAACTTGCTATGTAATAATTTCTGCTAAGTAAGATTTTATCAAAGAACATTATCTTCAAAATATCAATCACTGTCGTGCGATAATTATGGATGAAGATAATTACGAAAGCAAATGAGCTAATCCGCTTTAATTAGCTTTCTTTATCGCCATCGAACTTCCCGGCAGGGGTGCAGATAAATTCACGAGATAAGTTCTATCAATCTGATGTTAAGCAATTATTTCATTTAGTTGAATTTATATCACTGAGCTATTAAGAGTCTCACATTTATTGTTATGTTTATTATTAATCACGTTTAATATAATAGCTTTAATTACAAAGGGCATCTATAATCTTGAAATTAATATCTTTTTCAAGAATTGTATTTGTTGCATTAGGAGGTAAGTCACATAAATAGTTGTTATTGTACAACGAAATGAAGTTTATGAATAATGATAGCGTGTAATATTATAAAGAGTGCGTATAATATTATAAATAATGCGATTATATTGAACGATGTTTTTAAAGTGTATTTACGAAACAGTATCATTTTTTGCATGAATGATAAATTGAAAACCTAGATAGAAATGATTTTCGAAAATCCATGCTTTTTCCCATGCCTTAAAGAAGCTCCATGTTTTACCGTTCGTACATTTTTGAAACTTCTTGTAGACATATTTTAGCTGCGTGTAAAGGGTCGTGAGAGTCGAGGTAGCTCAACAGTTTTCCGTCTACCATCTGGCGGCTGGGGTTCCAGCCGGAGTAACCTGATCTTCGTCGCGGATTCGAATACCTCTTACACTTTACATCGCTCCATACGAAACAATAGTTTCCTTCCAATTAATACATAAGTTTAACTTCTTCATTAAACTTTTACCTTTAAACAAATTCTCCTTTAAATAAAAAGTCTAAAGAAAATTTCAAAAAATTCAAAAAATTTTGAACTAAATTAAATTTACATATTGTTTAAACAAAAATAGAAATATAATTGTTGTTGCCGTCTATATTTAAAAAATCCATTTGAATTAATTCTAATTGCTAAATTATTACTTGAGTAACGAAAAACTTAAACCATATAATATTAAATAATATTTTCTGAAAATAAAAAAAAATTGATTTATAGATTGTTTAAGAATCAATTATTTAAGTTAAAATCGAAACTCCTAGAATATTTTATATTTACTGCATTAGCAGAATAAATAAGGATGATGAGATATAATTACTTATTAAAATATTCGCTTCATTCATATTACCACGGTTCGTTCTTTACCGGATGATATCGATCGCGTATCTAAAAGTGAACTATTTAATGGTTGATAAATAAATGTATCTCGCGAACCAGAATATCGTGCCAAGCAGGCGAAGTCGGTATAAAATTATAATTGGGACGTCGTGTCATGTGATCCAGGCAAAGCCGCAAGCCCGAAAATTTAATCCATATTTTCTTGCATACATTCACACGGTATAATTTGGATAATATTATATATTTATATATCAGTGATTAGTTTGCTTTGATACCTTGTAATTAATAAGTAATTTCTTTTACAGTCAAGATGGACATGGAATCTCTGTACGACTATGAAGAGGAACAGGACTTCTACGAAGAAAGTCCTGGAACCAGAAAGAGCGGCTATCCCATCGACCATAGATCTATAAAGGTAAATTAGCATTTCTATATACACAATAATGATACACAATAGAATAAGTAAAAAAAAATGTATCAATTTTGTTTCATATTTGTTATTTTAATCACTTTTCCGTGATTGGCACTCGAAAATTTAGATAAACGAACAAAGTATTTCATCTTCATATATTTCTGAAATATAAATCAATAATAATAAAATTTATAATACTTATGTAATTATCCGAGTCTCGTACTAAAATTAATTACAATTATAACGAAATTGTATATTCAAGATGTACAAAGTTATATTCAAAATTATTCAAAATTATTACTTATTATATTACGTTAAAGTAATTAGCATGCCAACAGACATGTCTTATATGCTCGTTTTAAATCGATGATTCTCAAGAGCTTACGAGATTATCTATATAAATCTTTTATCAATTATATAAGCCATAAATTAAAACTGTCGAATAACTGTCCAAGCAATGGCAACCCCGTGAGACGCTTCATGGATATTCCTCGCTCTCAACGGCGTTGGCAAGCGGAGAGCGCGTTGGCCGAGCTGGTGATTGTGCGAGTGCCACTAACAATTCGTTCCTTGTCGCTCTCCGCCTTCGTTTTATGAATGAACGTAGAACCGGCACTCGGTTCCCCTCCTTTCGTTCTTCTCCCCGCTATCCCCCCACGCGCCTTCAGCCTTCATCTCTCTGTCACCGATTGACCCTCGTCCGTCTCGCCTCTGCCCTCTACCTCCGTCATCTCTTTCTCTCTCTCTCTCTCTCTCTCTCTCTCTCTCTCTCTCTCTCTTTCTCTCTCTCTCTTCTCTGTACCTCCTCTTCTTTTCTCCCCGGCTCTCTGTCCGTCGCTCAGCGAAGCCAAACGCGTCTGGTTGCCGCTGATTCGTACGCTGCGAAGCAGCATCGAACAACAGTCGAGACCCGAGTCTTGGTTTCTTCGACCGATTAACTTCTCAAGAAGCTCGCGGTGATCTAAAAACGTCCTCGTAGGCCTATTATGTCTATGAATCTCTGTAAAAGTTTACTGAACTATTTGACTCTTTCAGATTAAGTTTTCTTACAACTTTATATAATTATATAGATTCTTTTATCATGAATTTTTTTACGTTAATCAATTTTGGGTTAGTTAGATACGTTGATTCTTGACATGAATACATTGATAATAAATACTCGTTAAATTTTCAATGTTGAAAAAAATCAGTATTGAATAACTTGATATTTGCATAATCAAGATGAAAAATAAAAAAATTCTTTATTATATAAACTTCTTAATTTTTTATTATTGAGGATTTTTTATGATTTTATATAAAAATTAGCTTTTGTGCCGCATATATTACAATAAATATTAGTTGAAGTTTATTATTTAAGTTATTTATCTTTTGTCTCTTTTTTTAGAAATTATATTGAATCAGTAAAAGTTAAATAATATTTAACTTTAATCAGTATTTGTCAAACCGTTTGTAAATAAAATAAAATTAATGTGAATAATTAATTTTAATGCGACTGCTAGAGATAAAAAAAAGAGTAGAATGACAAGAGCGATATGATTCCGAATATCAAATGGATCACACGACTTGAATCGTTGATACGACTTTGATCGTATATAGAAATGGAGAAATCCAGTGTACCAGTTGAGAGAAACAAGACGTGGAGAGGCGTCGTGCGCGGGAGGAAATGCGACGCATAGGGGAGGAGAAAGGGAAACCGAAGCCGCCAGAAATAGCATCCCTTCCCGCATCAGCCAGACCTTCTGCATGCTCCTCTGGTCGTTCTAGTCGCATGCACCGTTGCTCGTCTTGCCTACGTCATACATTTGCTCGCTGCACAACGACGATGCGGCAACTTCATCATCCTACACACCATTCTCGTTCTTCGGCTTTTTTTTCCTTTACTTTCCACGTGACAGCAAAAGCAGTAAAGCCATAACGTAGTTTCAGTCGCGTTACTGTAGATCTTTCTTGCTGCATATTTTACACTTATATTTCACTTTTATTCGACACAGAGAAGGATGGGAGACATGACTGATCTAGTTTACCTATATTTTATATACGACGTCTCGTGTATTTTTACTTTTTCCCGTCTATTAAACATCGAACGCTATTATTACATTGCCTTTCATCGTTCGTTATAATATTTTTGTTACATGCTACCCACGTGGCTCGTGCGCCTCGCAGCTAGTGCATTTGCGTCCCACGTCTTCCATTCTTGGCCTTCTGTCCGTTCTTTGCTTTCTGTATGCGTAGCGGCAAGAAGATATAAAGGGACAATGTAATTTTAGTTCTGTTTAACGGATTATTTGTAAAATGCTGCGACGCAGCTCTTCATAACACACTTAACACTACTCTCATCCTTTTTGTTCCTCGCTGTTTCGATCATGAAATTTTTTACTGTAACGCCAGCGACTTTTTCGCTCATTGTACCCTAAACCTCAATTATGCTGCGTCATTATACGCTTTCGCCTTCGAATCTGAATTTTCTCCGTATATTCATCACTGAATAGACAACACGAAAGACAATTTAACATGTTAAACATTGTAATTGATTATTAATGTTAATTCCATTCACGTATTTGTTATTGTTGTTATTTTTTTTCTTTTCATTTAATTAGATTTTAATTTTTCTTGTTACACAATTTTTTAACGCTTAAAGTAGACTATGATTATGATTGTTTTAATGATAGGTTGTCTAGCTAATTTAATGACTGAAAATTTAGAAGCCATCGATCTTGAATTAAGTGTGGGCGCGGTTCATCCGTTTCCTTCGTTGCATGCACGATATATTTCTACTATTATTATTCTCATTATAAAGTCTGAACCTTATACAATCATATCTGTTTATAGACGTATTTGTTTTACATATTAACTATTCGAATTTATAATTTAATTGCGAAACATGTTCTCTGTTTGAGATTTATGTAGAGTTTATTTTCCATTAGTTTATATTGCCAAATATTGAATTATTGATTATTGGCATGAATGCTGTGAAATATAATATCATATGTGATAGACACGACCATCACAACCTGATGCGGCTCCATTATTTAAATACAATATAATTTGATTATCGATGGAAATTTTATACATACATAAATCACAAGTTTGGAACGAAAATATTTGGGTTTCATAAGCAATGTAATCACGGTTTTACATAAACAATGCAATTATTATTTTTTAAATATTAACTCAAAGTCGATACTACAAACAAGAGAAACGCTGTGGCATTGATTTTTCCGATAAGCTATTAATGTAAGTCGTGAATGAGCTGTTCTTTAATTTAATTTCGCTTGCATTCGAGGTGGATATAATCGTAGCAACGTCTGACCGATTAATTAATCAGCGTAATCGATAAGATATCCAGGCCAACAAATCCAACGCAAGAATAAATTTAGTTTTCATAAGCAAGTATTATTGTTTTCTGTTTTTTTTAAATATAATTTTATCATACAGTTTATATGATTCTTTCGCGAAGTGATAATATTTGTATCTACCATAATAGATTTAATGTATTATATTACGTGTAATTTTTTTTCTGTCTTACATTATTATATATATAATTTTTAGTATAAAATAGAATGATTCTGTAGAGTATAGAGAATTGTTCCGTAAATATTAGTTAAATTAAGATTTACGCAAAACTCTACTTTTTAATAATTTTCTATTTAAAAACCTCTAAATTTCTATTTAAAAACAGAGAATTACTCAAATATCAATTAAATCTAACTAATATTTATAAAAATTTTATAATTCCATGAACTAATGATGTAATATTGGATTTTAATGACTTAAGAGTTTAATAATAATTATACAATCACGTCATGATAAAAGCACGATGCTAATTGTTGAAATTCCTGATTGAAGTTAGCGATTAATCGAGAAAACCTTAGCTGCGTTGTCATTTTTTTTTTAATATGACACGCCCATCAATTTAATTTTATCTTATTTTTACATGCAATATATGCTGAAATAATAAGAATATCTATCTCACCACGTATCGGGCGTAAATCTCTTGTCTGAATAGTAATCATGCATAATTTTTCTTTAGAATGTGAAAATGTGAAAAATTTTTCCATTTTCAATATAAAAATTTTTATGTTTCCGCCTTAAACCTTTGTGTCCACGATGCTAGAAATCAGTCAAGATCTTGAGATTTTTTATTCATTCAAAGATGAAAAAAAAATTGGTCGCAATGGTCATGTGATTTGTTTAATTGTGTGATTTGTTTAATTTGCTCAAATTGTTCAAATGAGATTTGTTCATTCTTTCTCTGTCCGAATTCTTGGACTGATTTCTAGCATCGTGGACACAAAGCTTTAAGAAAGAAGTTACAAGGGACCAACGTCGCGTGAGGCCCTTTTATCTTTTTTTTCTGTTCAGGTAGTTAGTTATCTGATCGGCTATGCACTTTGCACGTTGACTCACTTGCATTCTTAACATTGTAGATTTAATTTCTATACGGTCGCCATTAAAGGCACTTGCTCATGCGCGGGGTTCATTAACGAACGGCTTTGTTAACGCTTTGTTAACGACTTCGTTAGTCAATTATTTATCGGTGCGACGCGATCTAAGATAAAACATCGCATAGAAACTTGTCGCTACATTGTCGTCATTGCTTTCGTAAATATTACGTAACGAACGTGCGATACCATTGCCGCGATATGTGAAATGTATTAACTTGAATTACATTGTTCGTACTCTTTGGTTAAATGCATGTTTGCAATATGGATGTAATTGCACGCATACATGACATAGATATTAGCATAAATTACAGTCAGTGACGAGCAATATTAGCATTCCAGCCGTGACATATATCAAATCGGTATTAAATTTATGTAGCAATCGAAATGATTACCCTTCTCTTTAATATGATTTTAAACGAACAAAAAAGATACTTGTGCCAAGAAAATAAATCATTTATAGGAAAAATTAAGGAGAATAAAAAATAAAGAGGATCCAAATTTTCTATATTACATTTTTTTTTATTTCGTTATTAAATTTCATTTATTTTATTATCAAATTTATTTATTTATCTGCTCCATTAACTCATGTCTTTCTCTATATTTCTTATTTCTATTTATTTTATCGGATATTTGACTGATTTATTAAAAGCAAAATCGGCGACAAACAACTTACACTTCACGTTTGATGTCAATGTAAAATTTATCTTATCATTCGACTCGAAATGTCGCGCGTGCACGATGTGGATAACGTTTGTGCCAAGATGATGCTCCATTCATCGATAGAATTTGCTACTAAAACGTTACGGTGTGTGGTCCGCTTACCTGGAATATCGGATACAGAGAAACCTTCGCCATAAACGAAAACGTATGTGAAAGAAATGTTTGTCGGATACGAACCTAAACATCGTCATTCATGCCTTGTATTTATAATATTATCGCCCTGTGCTATCGTCTTTTATCGATAACTTTAAAAGACAAAAAATTACCAAATATTGCTTATTGAAATAAAAAATTATTTTGATTTTTAAAAGTATTATTATAATTTTATTTTTATTTATTCTACATTTTCGGTTTTCTTATTTCTAATATTCTTTTACCGCAGAATGATAAATATTTGCAGATTTTGCTTTAAAACATCATAGTGTTTTGAAAGGTACGGACCACAGTTTAAATCTCGATAAAAATATCGAGATATATTCTCACGACCTCGGATACTTCACGTTCTATTGATCAATATCTGTCTTTTAACTCGCTTTGTTATGCAAGTAAAATTTATAGATTTGTATCAAGCTTATCATGTATTATTCGCAAACAGTTTACATCCGTTGGGTTATACTACGTCTGATATAAATTAAAAGTCTTCAACGGATGGATTATATAAAATTATGCAAAGTTCACGCGTTTATAAAGAAAAAACCAAGTAATCGCAAATTGATAATGCAATTTCTGAATGAATGCAGTTTCCCAATCGTGTTCGATGAACGTAACTTATCTCGCGATATTCTCGAAGCGCGCTGCTCTTGCTGATTTGTTCTTCCTCCTCGCTGCGTGGCCCGAATAGATTTACATGTCTGAAAGGACTATTATCGAGAATACTTCTGAAACTCTATTTTTGCCATGGCGAAAAACGATCGTGCGTGCCGGCTCTTGAAATTCCATGATAACGAACCGCGATTTCTCTCGTAAATATTATCGAGTACTTCTCCGCCGATATTTCTCATCTCGTAATACCATAAATTTTATACTGCGATTTTTAGTAAAGACTTTATTATACTTAATACGGAATAAGCAAATTTCTCTTAACTTTTATTTGCAATTTGTTGAGTTGAATTTTGCAAGAAGGGGGAGTTCAGTTCTTTTTCCTAAAATATCTCGCATCCAAAATATTTGGTAATGTAAGAGAGATGTTGTGAAAAGTAATGAATTTTGAATTTTTTTCCACATTTTTTTGAAAATTTAAAACAGAACAAAAATTTGGGTTGAACAAAAAAGATCCAACTGTAGATGGAGAATCAAAAACATGATTACAGACAGATTGAAAAATTTATAATTCAATACGAGATACGTTTGTATAATCTGTTAAGTTCACGATAATCAATATTATCATTCCTGGTATTGGCCTTAATCTTGGCGAGATAAAAATTTGTGTAAAGATTTATAAGGAAGGCCGCGGTCAATGTTAGTGAAGAAACCACGATTGCCAATTGTACACATTATACCATTCGTTCATTTTGTCGTAAGATAATGATCTCAACAATTCACTCGCTCGGTCGCATCTGAGAGATACCATCGTCATAGATGACTTGTCTATTAATGGTTGACTCGGTCACGTACTATTGACTTGCGATGAATAGATCTCCATTTAGCATCAAATACCGAAGACGAAAGAGGAAGAGATAAGTGAATAGATACGTAAACATAGAAAGAGAGAAGAACGATGAAGAAAGATAGCGGAATAGAACGTGACAAGACTCAGGATCTTTAACCGCTTTCTATTTGTCTACATATATATATATATATATATATATACGCGTGTTGTGAACTTATTATCACTGATAATTTAACAAATAATTATAATACAGAATGATCAATGTACAAGTTTGAATTTAATCATATATTATTAGGATCGTTTTTGCTTATCATTTGTATTATCCATCTAAATGGTAGTGCAATAAGAAAAAGATGAATTATTATGTTCGTGCACACATAAAATAATATTACACTTATAAAAAATAATTATAAGTTATATATTAATTAATGTATATTATTGATAATAATTACATATAGATTTAAAGAAAAAATTATATATTATAATATATAGATATTTAAAAATTATGAAGAAAAAGAAAGAAAGCGAGCGAGTTTTTTTATTTATTTCTTATTATCGCTCATTTTTTATTAAATTTTTAACAAATATTATTAATTATAACTAAACACTACTATTATACTAATTTGGGAAAAATTTTAAAAATCGCGCGACTTAATATCTATAATAGTTGATAATTTCGAATAATATAGTCCAATCAAGGATCCAATGATATTATTTTTTTCTTCATCAAAATAATTTTTTAAATTGATCGGTAAAAAATATATTCAAGTTTAATTTCTTCCGTACGAATTACGTTCATTGATTCCTCGTAGTACTAGATCACGCGCATTACACGCTGTTACGTCATTCCATCGCGACATTTCATTCAACTTAGAGTCTTTCATACGAAGGTCAAGCGAGTCGTGACTATCGCCAGCACGAGCACTCTCTCCATTCTTTTTCCGCTCCAAGCTGAGTGTCCCCTCTTTATCCCTTTCTTCCTCAACGAATAACGCATGCACGTTGCTTCCTCCTTTAGTGACTAACTGGTTATCTCTCTAATTTGCTTTTCTTACTTTTCAAACATACAGATTTCCTCTTTTCCAAAGTTTGCATGAACTTTGTTCCTTTTACATCGAAACTTGCTTACTTTGAACAATTTTAAATGAATATGCTAAATTTAAACATTCGACAAAAACATGTTACTGCACTTTATTGTAAAAAATACGCACATATGTCACAACGAAATTTTTTACATAGATAAAGGCGGGCGTGTCAGCGCGAGTTAACGATATATATTTTATTAGCGCGACGTTCGAAGCATGGGCAGCTTCCTGGGAGCCAATGGCATCACCGACGGTAGCGGTATGTTGACGGTGATGGCGAAGTTGTTGAAGCAAGAGATGACCTCCGACGCCGAAGAAGAAGGTTTGGTGCCGGCTCTCCCTGGCAGAGTTACCTCGATGCAGAAGGTGCCTTCCTTGTCGGACCTCTCTGATCCGGAAAGCTCTTTAGGTGAGTCTTTCCAATCCCCATGCTTATCTTCTTAATCGCTCGAGAAACATTGCTTTTAAGAGATTTAGACACCAAGCGTCTAAAAATACTGCAAATGTTTAATTTTATATAAATATATATATATATATATTTTTTTTCTTTATGCTTCGTTATCACGTGAGTTAATAAAAATCATCGGTTAATTAAACTATGAAATATCTAAAAACTAGAAAATTGAATTAAATTGGACAAATACAGCTGTATATATTTTCTCTTGCGTGCATATTTATTTGACACGCAATTTGGAAAATTTAGATTTTAGATTATAAATATATTTAGGATTAATAATTGACATTATCTTTGACAGAGATTGACTATTCAGATATAATATAAATTAAATTTATGTTACGATTATATTACATTTGTAATAATTTCTATGATTAACAAGCAAATAATATATTTTGAAAAAATTTTTGGATGGACACTTTGAGACAAAGAAATATGACTTGCATTGTCAATATATATGTCAATATGAAATTATCAAAGCTGTACTTTTTGTGAATCAATATTATATTTTGCAATTTGTTTGAAAATTTTTGAAAGAAGAAAATATTTTTTCAAATTTCATTTACAATTATTCACACAATACGATTGTAGTTGTTGGTGAATATTTTATCGTCTTGTTAATATAGCGCATACGAATGGCGTGAGAAAAATTTACGAGAGTGTCCAGACAGCGTTAATAATCGTCCAGCTTAATATTCTCATTAAGCGACTTACTGTTCGCGGACGTGTGAATGATTTTGTCAAGTTTAAAAGCTATTTGTCATCTAAAAGTACATGGTGCATGTACAGATATTCCTTACTCTTTAATTAGGGGAACCGGCCATTTATATTTCTATTTCGGAAATATTGTGAAAGGTTTCTGATATTTCTTCATTTTGTATAAAAATATCGATGCATTTCTTGGAATAAAAGGGACAAACTGATAATGAGGAGAACAGTGAAATCAGCTCTTTCGTCATCTCGTGAAATACGATCAACTGCGATTTCGATATATGTAGCGTTGTGTTAATGTCGGACCAGATAGTTAGAGGTACATTTATATTCGATGACGCTTGCATAATTCGAGTACTTGCTACGTGAATTGCACTCACACGTATATGATTTGTTCAATTAGATCGCACGAATGTTGTATCGCGCCTCTTGAGTAATATCAAACAAAACAATCGGAATTTACTGTAATTCTGATATGCGAAAATTATTCTAAACAATATTATTTTGTCAGTTTAAGTATTATCGCATTAATTTGAAACAAAACATTTTTCTTTTCGAAAATTTCGAAATTTCAATAACATGATTTGTTTTTCATTACATGCATTATATATAGGTATATAAATTTATATTGGATTCGCATAAATAATATATAAAGATAAATTTAAGAAGCTAAACGGCAATATTTCTCATTAAAAAGTTAGTATTGTACACAAAATTTTCTCTTTTTATTTTGTTTCTTCGTCGTTTTACCGTATCCGAGTAACTGGCGAGTAATTAACTTATAATGGAGCAGGAAAGTGAGTTTCGTCACGCTGAAAATCGGAATTTTCTAGGACGAATGTATAGTGTTGAGTGGCAGTGCGAGTCATCCTTGTTACTCGCGGCTCGTCGTGCGCGATCAAAATGTAGCGAGAATTTACGAATTGGATAATCAGCAGCATCCTCATTAAAGCCCCCCCACTAAACGCCCCCGCCTTCCATTCTCTTTCGGACGCGTGTATGAGGCTACGCATACGCGTCGGACGCATCGCCCCCACCCATTTATCTGATCTTATCCAACTTCGAGGAGCATTTTTCAGTGATCTGTGCCTTTTTCTAAACTTGCGCGATCCGTGAATCATTCTTATAAATATTTAGATGTTACTATTCGAGAAGCCGATGGATAATAAACTATGCTCTCTAAACAGTTGCAACATATAATATATCCACAACGTTTATTGATAATTGTTTATGCACTTATCAGTATTACGAATCGATAAAGTTAAAACGTCTGTAGGTGGAGAGGTAACTAAACATTTATATAGCAATAAGAGAGAAAGATTCCCATTTAAATACTTAAAAATTTTCTGTTTCATTTTTGTCCTGTTCGTTTTTTAAGAGTTTACAAGTGTTAGTTTACAAGTGTCAGTTTTATAACAACGGTAGGAACACTGAAAATTTTCTGTCATGCCACATAACATTTAAATTATAAAAATTTGTATTTAAATTATTCCTCTCTCTTTTATCTGGATAAAAAATATTATGAAATATCTTTTTATTTTATTTTATAATTAATGCTCGTTAAAGTAATTTTCAGTTTATATTGTCCTGCTTTAAAAATGTATATTAAGTAAATTTATCTTTATAAAGTTTTAAAAACATCTTTTCATCCTTGGTATTATTTTTGCGATATTCAATGTATCTATAGGAAGCGCTATAAATTTAAAGATTGTTTTATATTCATTTCTTTGCCACTGTTTTAAATCTATTAAACGGATACTTAACGTTGTTTAATAATATTACAGCATTTATGTAGAAACCTACCTATAAATTGAAAACATATCCCACGCAATTAGCAATTAGAACGTAAGCAATGCCACAGATTATGAGCGTAGGACATCAATCGAACAGTATACTAACTGTGCCGTAATAACAACCATGTAATAACGCAATTCAAGCGCGTAAATTGCGTATAATTAGCCGGCCGATTTATCGTGTGTCATTTAACTTTCGGTGGGCGTGAATCAGATGTGACTCTGTTTATTACCGTAGAATCCACGTGGTAATGCACGCGTAAATAATTAAACAGTTGAAATCGCTCGAAAGTAGTAATTCATTACTACTTGTCGGTCAACAATCAATATTTGATCCGTATCTTTCACGCGTTGATTTGCTTAATTTTAGACTACTGTATGGCATGCAATACGAGACCACATGTTATGTCGCGAATGCTTAATGACTTTAAATATTAGCTTATTTAACGCGTGACGTAAATAATTCATGATTAACGCTTAAAATAAATCAAGCGATTTATATATTATAAATCTCTTGATTTATTTTATGATATTCGTATAAAATTTTATCCTTCAAGATTTATTCCTATACAATTTTCTTGCGACTGATAACAATAGATAGAAATATAATAGTTTTCAAAATTGCTTTCTATCAATTGTTATAACAAATATTATTAAAGACAATTATTTTAGTAATTATTAATTAATTATATTGGAAAAAAGTGTAAAACAACCTTATTTAAGTATCTTAATTATTACGATTGTACTTTGAATTTTCCATTATTTATACGATCATAATCTTTCCATTTGCTTTTTTCATAACAATCTCCAACACTATTGTCAAACGATCGAACATTCGATCTTCGTTTACGACACGCTGCCATCGATGGCAGTCGGTACTCAGAATGTTTTATGCAAATAGCCATTGTCTATCCTGACATTGACGCGATGGCGAGAGATTTGTTTTGCGCTTCTTATGTGTCGTTGCACATAAAACGTAATGCATCTGCGTCGCGAATGTAACACTGTGGTAAATTCGGCTCTCGCTCCCTCGCGTGCTCGTGAAGAAATGTTGTCTCATAAATATGAATTCGTATGGCAAATACCATGTGAGACGTGTCAGACCAAGAAACTTCGAGGAAAGTTTAGTCACCTCATCGTTATTTTGCCATTAATATTTTAATGGAGTGTGAGATGAATTGCTAAGTTATAATCGACAACAAAATATAAAGATACCATACACAGTAGTATCTTTATATATTTTTTAAATTAACTTTCGTTTTTTAAATTGCTTCGTATTTTAATTATATATTAATTATATATGTGTCTCGCATATCTCATTTCCCTTTTTTTTTTATATCTTCTCTATTGCATAAATTTAATGAAAAGATTTTTATTTTAGATAAAATTGCTTTTAGACTAATGAGTTTTACTTGTATCTAATATTTTAAAAAACATTAATTTTTATTAGTTTATTGAGATATTAAAGTTCATTTTATTGGTAGTCTTATCAAATTTAATAGCGTTAAAATTTTCAGTATTCATTTTTATGTATATAATTTTTAAATCATTAATCGTGTAGAATAATTACACAAATTTTTGTTTTTATTGAACATCAGTGAATATTTTTTACAACACGGATAAGAATTGTCAATCTCTGAGTACGAGTACAAGGTGTGTATTTCCTATTTATCCCTCAACCAAATCGACACCGGATGATCGAAGCTCGTTGAATTACGTGTCCTGACTCACTAAAAAGTCCCGCCCCGTAACTGTGCGTGTCCCTATCTTTTTGTCTCGTGCCTCTGTATGTTAATCATAAATCAATTGAGCACTACCACAAATCTTTCAGTCAAAAGATTTACATGAATTATTAATACAAAATATAAATAAGTAAAAAATATTTGAATTTCACTTTACTGATATTTGATAGATATTTTATATACGCATTATTTTGAAGTCAAAATCGAAACGTACCTGATCTTATATCATGAAGTTATATATTATATATACGATACGTTCATTTTAGATTTTTTTATTTTCTCGTAATTACTCAGTCAGTTTCGAGACCGTTCTAGCAAGCTTGTTAAATTCAATAAACACAGTACACCTATTTGGAGGGACGAATGGGAAGAATACTGAAAAGCAAACTCGTGCGAACCCAAATTCGTTCGGGTTTGTCAGAAAAAGGGAGATGAATAAGAAACAGAGGAGAGAAATTGCTGGAGAAGCCCTACACCTGCATGGGAATGTATCGAAGCGACGCAAAGCGAGTGGAGGTGTGGGCTTTCTGAAAGGACGGAGAGGAGAGGAAAGTTGCAGACCGGCTAGACGGTACATTAGGTGTTATAAATGCCATCACAAATGACTTATTATTTTTCTTATTAACATTTTTCGAAAAAAAAAAGGTATATATCTAAATATTTATAAATAAAACTCATCCATAGCAAAAATCCAAGAAAAAAATGCATGATACATTTATTCTGTTTTTCCTTAATTTATTTAATATACAAAACATTAAATTATGTTCCATAATTTGATAATATAAAATAATTTAATTTTAATTAATCCTCAATCTTTTTCAATTTTAAATTATTTTAAAATATATAATATATGCACTTCACATTATGATATAGTTTTGTCACATTTTTTTCATCATTTTATTTGAAGATATTTGAGATGCGATTCACTTAATGCTGCAAATTGGAAAATGTACTTAATGCTTTGTTGAATTGCAGGAGGAAAAATTTTACGAATAGATCAATCAAAGAATGCTTCAAAGCAACGTGAAGTGGATCGCACTCTTAGATATCGAAGTGAAGTTCGATGAAATGTTCAGTATACAAGAGAGGCATTTATGACGCCTAGTGTACATCGCGCGAAACGCGTAACCGCAGCTGTGCGTGCGGTCGAGCTCCTCTCCCTCCCGCTACATCCTTCATCTTCCCTCTTCTTTCGCTTTGCTTACCTACCTACCCGAGACCAGACGCAGATACGGTTCTCACGTCCTCGATCGTCGGCGACGGCGATTTGCAGTTTGAAACAAATCCTTCTCGCGAGTGGCCTCGCTGGACCTGTCGAGCGCTGCTCGATTCTGGCTTTCTTCCTTTGGCAGAGCTATGCTCTTGAAGACGCGATCTCGAGAGTAGTTGGTCGGTCGTTCTCGCATCTCGAAAATAAAAAAAATCGAGGCAAACCACATGTTTTTCCTGAATATAATTTTCGATCATTTACGCTTTGACTTTGTTGGCAAAATAAAACTGCGAGCGTATAGTCACCTAAATTTATAATAATTTGATTAATTCTATTTCATATTCAAGATGTTATATATGATTTGCTATCTTCTATACATATATTCTTCTTTTATTTATATGAACTACAATATTTATATATATATAAATTTTTAATATTTTTACTATTTAATTAATTATCGTTATATGACATCAACTAGTATAATATTTTGGGTGTTCCTTATTAAATCAATTACACAAAAAGATATCGTATAAATAATTTAAGATATATTATAATCACTTCTATTAATTATTTAATTAGTCTTCAAAGACTTTCAGAAATTTATATAATTATAACATCTAAATTTTATTGTATCTTTATTTTTTCCTCTTCTACTTTTTACGTAAAAGCAAATCGACTATCGATTGAAACAATAAACGATGTCTAGATGGGAAAAAGTGACAAAAATAATAGCTATCAAAATGAGATCTCTTCTATTTCTCTTCTCACAACTCGATGTTGCCCGTTGTTTGCACAAATCGATGTTGACCTCACGATTGAAATGACTTGCGTAGGTCCGTTTTATCTTTTCTCTGACCGATACTGATGTATATTGATCTTGCTGTCGTCTTTCTTCAAGAAAATACGATAGCAAAACGATATTAATGTAAAACATCAATAGAATTTTCAAATAAACAAAGAGAAAGGTATTGTACAGATGTAATGTCTGTTCGCATAATTCTAAAATCAATCTTTAATTGTATATATTTTAATTGTAAAATTTGAAAAAATTTAATCAACATTGCACTATATTTATTGTTATTTCTACGGAATGAATAAGTTCAATTCAATTTAGCGATTTGATAAATTATCAACTTAACTATGTCATTATTTCTTTTTGTCATTAAAAAAATTAATTGCCAACAGAGATATGATTGTTATATGAATTATATTTTAAGATAAGAGAACAAGACAATCATTTCAATGTAAAAAATGCAATTTTTTTAACACGCGTTAATGCTAAAGATACCGAGCAATCATTATTGATCGTTTCTATTTTTTACATTAATATTTCTTCTGTAAAAGATAGGAATTTGAAATATTTTGATTTTTCAATAATTGTGTCCTTTATATTGATGAAATATTTCCAATGAAATATTTTATTTTCTCTCTTTTTATAGTAGTTTAATTTATTCACTTTGTTCTTTTTGTGAGTAAGAATCTTAGTATTTCTAATGTTAAAGGTCGATAAATTTCTCGAACTTTGTCTTCATATAAAACACGGCTCATAATTATACCGAAGCTGTTTTGCTGGGTTATCGAGCGAGATTAAAGATAGCATCGCTCGTGAAGAATGAAATATTGTCATTGATGTTTTGCGTTAATAAAAGAAAATCTGGTTGGAAGAGATTTAAATAAAAAAATGAGCTTTCTGTTTTGTTCTATCTGTCTCAAGCACAGGTATAGGTCTAATTTTTGTTATTCTTAAATTAGATCGCGTCTTAGTTTTGCTTTTTCTTAAATGTCTATTATTCACAAAAATGTGTTTGGGGGTGGATGTATACGATCCATAAATGTTTACAGTGTATTTATAACTCGGGTCTATAAATTTGATAAACTTATAAATGACTGTGCAAATCAGTCATCTTTGCGAGAAGAAAATCGGGTCGGTGCTCCAACAAGCAAGTGTCTACCTCTTCTGGTTTGCTCACCGGATGTCTTTACTACGGCTTCGATATGTTAGCCATAGGTAGAGCCACGGATACGTTTATGCGATCTGACTGCTGTGGATAAAGCAGATTCCTGAGAACGTTTGATACTCTACAGGATGTACTGTTTAAAGTCATATTGGAACAATTTTCTTAGAAATTTCGTACCAATTATTCCTTTTTTTCTTTAATTTTTATCCGCGAAAATTTCTCTGATTATGATATTTGGATTTTTTTTAAATAAACGTTAATTGTAATATTCTTTTATAATTAGAGTTTATTTCAAACTGAACGATGAGTAGCGTTTCATTTTTAATTTTCTATATTTGAAATATAATCTTAAAAAACTACTCAGATTTTTATGTTTTGAAAAGCCGTTTGTCTTTGCTAACAAAAATAGGTTTTAGATTTCACAGGAAGTGAAGAACATTAGTGACCACTTCCTGCCAATTCCAGACACACTGTAAAGAAGCTATACACATGTATTCAAAATTATTTTAAACTAAATTACAAATTTATCAAAACCTTTATTTCTCAATCGTTTTTTTTTTCCATTTTCATACAAATGACATTTTCTTCGATTCGAAAAAAGCAACATCCGTTCTTGCGCTCGCGTGCTGAGAGAGGGAGGGAGGTGGTAGAGAGAGAGAGAGAGGGGAGGGGGGCAGAGCAGAGAGGGCAATGGTTAGCAACAGGTTGTGACGTCACGAGGCGCCACGCGACTCCGCTTCATTCACGAGAAGCCAGAAGAGCGAAAGAGGGTGGACCAGGAACTCATAACCGACGATGCCTTGCCTTTCCTGTTTTCTCACGTGATTCGACAAGCCGGTTTATCTCGATCGACGGTCGCGGCACTCAGCCCGATCTCTGGCACTGGCAATTATTGGCCCGTAACGGTTTATGCCGAAGCCCGGCAGCGAGGTTACGGAAATGGGTTCCCAATTCCGAAATGACGCGGATAAAATTAATGCTTCGCGCAAATGCGTTGTCATATATATTTAATACACAGGCTTTTAGATAGGTTCAATCTTTACTTAAGAGCTTTTCGTGATTAAATTGATAATCACAAGCCACGTGACTACTGGCTGGCTTAATTAATTTATAAATTAATTAATAAATAAATAAATAAAGATAAAAATTTATGTACGTCATATAGAAAATATTTTTATTTTGTTGAAAACTCGAAATATTTCACATTTTTAACTTTGTTTAAATTTAATATTAAGAGAACGAATGTAAGAGCCGGAGCACAATCCTTTACATAACATATAATGCTTAAGAGAATCGATCAATCAGTTTTTCTTTTCTATGAAATGAAGAGCACCGGCTTTAAAGATGCAAAATTTTGTTTTAATGCTTGTAATATTGTTCATTTGATTGACATAATTATGTTTCGACGTTATTGTCTACATTTTTTCTGGACGAATATAACTTTATTTTATGTATAAATATAGATATTTCATTAACAGTATTTGCTTTTCATAAATATGTTATATCTTTGGTCTGGTTTCACTAACGTAAAATTAATTTTAATCTCGGTTCAATTTACTTTTTCTACACTGAGAAAAAAATATAGTTAATTTTAATAAATATTTAGTTCAATACTGCCAACTATACATTTATTTACAGTAAGTAACTATTTGTTCAATAAAAAAATGATTGTTAAATCAAATTAACATTTTTTTTATCAAATAAATATATCTTTATATTTAATAAATATTTAGTTGGCAGTATTCAATACTATATTTTTTTTCAGTAAGAAAAAGAGTTAAAGTTGATCTTGCATTGGTGGAATCGGGTCTGAAGCTCATTCTACATTAGACACAAGCTTGCATTTTGAAATCAATGCTTCAGATTGGCTGTCGCAACAAACTTGAGATTAGCTTGCATGTAATGTAGAAACATGAACGAGTTAGCGAGGAAATAAACGTC
Organism: Atta colombica; assembly: GCF_001594045.1. Taxonomy (NCBI): domain Eukaryota; kingdom Metazoa; phylum Arthropoda; class Insecta; order Hymenoptera; family Formicidae; genus Atta; species Atta colombica. The sequence goes on from NW_017259245.1 coordinate 2,564,816, forward strand.
ACGTTGATTGAAGATGAACGACACTGACGAGATCTTTGAACAAGTCGCGCAGATTAACATTTAGATAAAGTCCATTTACATACAAAATTAATATTTATTCTTATCGAGCAAGCTAGTGAGCGCTAATTTCGCTTTGTCGAATTTCTCTTTTTAGAGAAATGACCGGCATCGATCCCCTCTTGTCGATTCACATTGATTCAAGGTTCTTCAACCCCGCGACATCGTGCTTGTAGCTGATGTTAGAATTCGAGTCTATCCGTTCACCGATGCAACTCTCGGCCCTCTCACCTTCGCACGGAAAGACGGCGAGCGAAGGATGAAAGACGACGGCGAGGCAAGGTGAACGCGGCGCGAGTACCCCACCATGGAGCGAGTAGCCACGCGAGTTCATTCATGAGATCGTGGGAACATGCCTCACGGTGGGTCCGTTCTACCCCGTCCTCCCTCCCCCCCCCCTCTCCTTACCCTCCTCCCGGCACATGTTAGCCGGTCGTTTTATCTTTTCTTGTCCTCCGTCTCTCTCTCTCTCTCTCTCTCTCTTCCTCGCGCTCCCGCGAAGGCTCCTTCTCCCTCACGTCTAGCACCTGTTTCCACCTTCTTCCCCTTCTCCCCCTCCGAGCACCGCTCTCGGCCTCGCCGATCCGCTCTCGCTCCCGCAATTCCTCACCCTAGGCCTTTCCTCTTTTTATTCTCTTTTCCCTAATCATTCCTCCTTCTTGTTGCCGCATGCACTCATTTCTCTGTACTTAACTTCCCTCTCGCTCCTTCCGCTCCATCCATTCCTCCGCTATAATTCCACTCTTCGTACTTGTTGTTTATCTACCTATCTTTATATAATTTCATTCTTAATAATTTCTCGCCGACCGACATTACATTTGTTTCGTTGTCAAAATCCTTCGTTCCTTCGCAAAGCTTTCTCTTAGTCCTCGAGCAACATTGTGCCATGTGCTTTGCCTCCATGTCTCTCTCACCTGTCCTTTATTCAGGTATAACGTATTTTTTTTTCGTGATCGGTACCGATGTCTCTCTCGCACCACTTTTGTAGCCATTCTCCCCTTCTCCGCCATCTGTTCGTCTCCCTCTACGGGTCTGTTCCGCACGCTGCTTCGTTTTACCTGCTCGCGGCCACTCGCCTGATCGCCCCTCTCTCTCTCCGACTCTTTCTCGAGATCTACGTTCGGTACAGTGGCTGCTACAAGCTCTGTCATTTTATCGACGAAAAACATCAAGAGAACATATTTGTCCGGATGGAGAACATTGGTCAACCGTGCTGACTTCGAAAATGTTTTCATAGGCTATGTAAATTTCCCGATAACATATTGTTTTTCCGACTGCTGAATTGGTATTGGACATGTACATTGAAAAAATAAAACGAATATAGATTTTATGTAATGTGACAGTAACATTTTCTTTATTTTTAACAATCGTACTTATTTTAACAGAAAACTAAATAAAATAATAAATCTCAAGCGCGTGTAACGTATAAACTGACAGCTAGGAAATCGAATCGAATTAGATTGTGGGAAAGAAATTTCCGTCTCCGGAGAGTACGGTGGTTGAGCATAAGATCTATTGTTTCCTGTTGACTAGACGGGAATTAATAGCGCAGGAAGAAATACGAAAAAGTTTTTATTTAACATATTTCCTTTTCTCCTTTCATATTCTGCATACAATTTCCTAAGAAAATACATATAAGTTTAAATCTTTTTAACAATGAGCTGTCCAAATCAAGTTCTATTTATTAGATGAAGATTTTCCCTATTATTCTATTGTATTTCCATATCGCAAGGAATTGTTTTTTAAAATTAGTTAAAATCAAACCGCTCCTATTCAAAGAAATTGAAACAAAAAAATATCACGCAGCATAATGAAAAATTTGTTTATATACATACATAATATATATACAAAATACTTTTGCATTCTTAGAAGATGCAGGAACGCAATATTGAGAATTTTTTGTCGTACTCTCTAAATCTGAATCGGTGGATAGTCATTAATTACCCAGTGGCATACTTGGCACTAATAATCAGTGACGTTCAACTAAAAAAGAAAGAATATTTGAGTATTAATAACTAAAATACTGATTTGCATGTTAATTTCAATCTTCCAATACCATATTCATTGAATTTAAGCACTAAAACAAGATTAGTTAGATCATGAAAATCAGCTAAGCTAGGGATCTCACTTTTAATTCACTGATTACCAATAACATATTTGACACTGATATCAGTGATTAGCCACTGATTCAGATTTAGAGAGTAGTGTGAGCTATTTGAATTATTCAGAAATGTTTTCCTTCCCTTTTCATTTCTGATATATATATATATATATA
>NW_017259245.1:2567247-2572733 GCF_001594045.1 Atta colombica
AACGCTTCCAAAGATTGTTGAAGGAACTTTCGTAATCTACTGTACCCGACGACCTCTGCATGGCCGGCAGCCGGCGGAGACATAATTGCGGCTCGTAATCATGCTGCTGAGCCTGAGGGTATTCCTCGTCCCTCCTCTTTAACCTTCGTAGTTCGTTTCTACTTCGTCTTCCTTTCGTTCTGTCATACTCTCTTGTCTCTTTTACTCTCGTGCGTTCTTCCCCCTTATCTTCGCTTTGCGTTTCTCCAGTTTGAAATGAGTAAAATGTAATAACGTTACGTCCGCGGAAGTTAAAGACCCGAGTAGGAAGCCCGAAAGGGAAGAGATTTGATAGACATCGAGTGGAATCCCCCGAAGCAATGATGGGGATTCTAAGGGCTCGGTTTAGTTCAATGAGGTGAATGCAGAAGATGATGTAAAAATATACGAAAAAGAAGACAAGTCTTATAATCTCTTCAAAAATATAATTAATATTATATCATTAATATAATGTCTTGTCTTATCTCTCTATCGTGAAAAGATACTAGATACTTTCCATTTAATGACACAAATTGACATAAATGTCATTCTATCTTTCTTTGCATTTCATGCAAAGTAATAAAGAACGATACTTGAGTCTATCAAAAAAAATTGAAAACATCCACTATCAAGTTTGTGATTAACATTTAGCTATCTGCAGAAACAATTATATTGTATAATATTTATTTTGAAAAAAATAGTAATATATTGCCTATCAGATTAGTTTCATAATTGCAATAGACATGGAATGATGAAAGAGACGCAGACAAGGAAACTTTATTTATTTGATTACTATATATAATGTTACATTTGTATAGTCATTCCGTAATAACGTTTCGCAAATATGCTCGGTAGCCGCTACCGCTTAGATAGATACAGCTGTATTATTGCGAGAAATGCACCATACGAAGAACGAGGCATGGAAGGTGGACGAACGTAGGCCGGACTACGCGCGTTCGGTGCGTATCACACGCGCTATTACCCCTAGCTAGAAGATACGGCTCGCCGCGCCGCACCGTTTTACGACCGAACGTTTATTCGCCATTTCGAGCCTCTTAACGTCCGCCGCGGAATATCGAGCTTAATATATCGGGATATGAACCGTTCGCCTCTCTCCAGACCATCCCTTTTCATCCACGCCCTCTTCGTTCCTCGTATTGTACGAGAAGTTTCGAAAGGTCGTCCCATGATTCGGCGCAAAAGAAATATGCTGATGGCGATTGGATCGCATCCTTGCAGTGAAAATTTACATTTTGCTGAACTGGGCTTAAATTAATTATCTTGGAATATTAATAATAAGTAGATAATATTTGTTTATTCTTAGAGATGCGAGTATACATTAGTAAGATTAAAATTTCTATAATTTATATTTAATCAATAAACTGATAAGCTTATAAAATTGTGAACGCACAAATACACAGTTTTGGCTTATAATGAATTTTATAATAACTGTATTATATTATTTAAAAAAATAAACTACTGTTTAGAATTTATTTCCATATTCGTACGTAAAATGTTTTATTTTTAAGCGATTTATAATTAATAATAAATAAATTAATAATTTCTCCAATTACTACTAATTGCATTAATGTATTCTCAAAATGTAATAATTTAACATCTCGAATCCAATATACAAGTTATAATTTTCAACGCGTGAATTGCAAATAAATTCTAATCCGTGATATTAAATCCCATCGTTAACAATATATTCTCCACGAAGGTCATATCATAGGAATTTTAAAGGCTCATTTCATAAATAATATTCACAAATTGATTGTATTTCGATGTCAATTATGTAAAACTCTCTATAATCAATTTCTCGGTCAGGTTTATATTTATATGTTTAATTTACAACAATGATGCACAGGTTTGCACAGGTTGTGCAATATAACCTGCCTCTTTTATGGCTCGCGAGCCACATGCGGTCCACCTTTGAATTTTTTGTAAGGTCCTGCCGGACCTAGCCGAAAATATAAAATTATATTTTTTGTACGTAAACGAAATAAATATCATATGATTAAGCAAGTTTCTACCTAATAAAGTTTCTGAAAATTGTTCTCTCTAAAAATGACCCTCAAAAAAGGTTGTGCATCACTGAAAGAAAAAAATCTTATCAAATGATAATTATTATCGAAATATTATTTAGGATATATACTTTGCATCCTTTTTATTTTTTTATTTTGATTCTTCAATATATATTTATACAGGGTGTTCCGAAATTTTTTGCCAAGCACTCTTGTGTAAATAGAGCGAACTGAGCTGAATCGAAAAATCTGTATATTTTGCATAATTAACAAGATATTACTAAAAATTACCGAATCTTGATTTTTAATAATTTTTTTCTCAAATATTTTCAACTTTACAGAAAAACTGCAAGAGACAAAAATTGTTTATTTTCTTGTTATAGAACTTTATAGAACTTTAAGAATTTTTTATTAACTTTTTAGTACTGCATTTTTTTATTGGCTATTTTTATAGATATAAGAAAATACGGATTTATAGATATAAGAAAATATTAAGAAATTCTGAAAAAATTCTCAGAACTTTATGAGAAGAAAATAAACAATTTTTATCTCTCACTGTTTTTCTGTAAAATTGATAGTATTTAATTAAAAAATTATTAAAAACCAATATTCAGCGGTTTTTAGTAATTAATATCTTGTTAACTATTGCAAAAATTTCAAAATGGTAGAAGACTTTGCGACTCAATTTAATCCGCTCTATCTACACAAGAGCGTTTAACAAAAAATTTCGGGACATCCTATATATTTATCTTATCATTTTAAAAATATAAAATCTTATAAATAGATTATATCTCTTTTATATCCATTTCTTCCAATGTAGATTAACTTTAATCTCGATCAATTTAATTTACTTTTTATCTTTTTTTTAATTATTAGAATCAGAAAAAGGTAAAGAGTAAATTAAAGAGATTAAACTTAATTTATCTTGATAGAAAGAACGAATATTAAAAAAATTTCTGTTACAAGTTTACATGAAATAATATATCGTCTTATTCAAAGGCAAAACATATAAATATCATTAACGAATTAATGCGCGAAAAATTTCGATTGGACCTGTTCGAATCTATTTCGTCTCTCGGAAAAGTATAAAGGAGGATCCTTATGACCGGGTGTAACCGATTAGGGATGCTATTAAATATACGCGCGCGGTTGCAACAGGTACACGACCTGAAACGGGCAACAGCCGGCCGATGTTATTGCTCTCGGGAAGACGGTAGCCGGGGTAATTGATTATCTTGCGCCCTTTATACGTTACGAGCTTGCCCTACCTCTTAAATCCAGCCTCTGCGATCTAAGAGATGCGCTCTCCTCGCATTTTCTATACCCGCAAATTATACGGCGGAATCGACGTTAGTTTCAAGGAAAAAAAAAGAGTTAAACTGAACGAAAGTGGTCTACTCTACCAAGATGAGGGATCGCGGTATATGCAAAGGAGAAATACTATAAAAATCGACAAAGGCATAAAAAATAATTTACATCGCGTATCCTTCATTATAGTATATTCGCGGTATTATTATTTCTGATAGCAGTACGATTTGTATTAAATTATTATTATTATTATGTCTTAATAATCCATTGATCTTCCTAATTCGCGCCGCACAAATTTTACAAAGTGAAATGTATAATATGTATGAAATTAAGAAAATGTCGGAATTATCTTTTTATTTCTTTTCTTCGCTAAGCACTAAATTAATCATATCCGTTTTTAAGGATATATTGTAGTAGCAATTTAAGCGTTCAAGTATGAAAGAGATATTATCAAAAACACCAAGTAACAAAATTATGCACATATTTAATAGCATACTCTTTGCGATTTTATTTTGTACTCAATCTGATATGCTGCAGGCTGTAATTTATACTATAGTTGCTTGTGTCAAAATAATGAAAATACATATTTCGAAATGTATGAAAATAACGGAAACAATAAAACAAGTATATATATATATATATATATATATATACACGCATATATTTTCCTATCGTACGTATGCACGTAATGAATGACGAATCTTGGACGAAAGGGAGTTCGAAGCTATAAATCGATTAAATCATTAATCCAGGTACCGAAGTTTGGAATCTATCGCTGCGGTAGATTCCAAACAAGGCAGTTGCAATAAATTATAAATTAATTACAGCTCGACTTATGGCGCGTCTTCCAATTTCGAAGTGACGATCGAGAAGAGCTCGACTCCGTGATGCTGCAGGCGCGTGCAACTTCCGAATGCGCAGCGAGGCCCGGTTTTATATGGTGTATTCTGCCATATAGAATCCTCCTCTTTCCACGGATGTATTATGGTTAAACTGCCGCTCGCTGGTACTCTCCTGGAGGCCGCCTCCGTTCGACCGTGGCTTCTGGTCTCCCGCGAGAAAGATTACGGAGATAATGAGGCCTGAGTAGCTGCAACGCGTTGCTCGGTCCCCGCTCCTAACAAATTGCTGGGTTCATTCATCCTCTCTCGACGATATATACAAGAAAAAACTAGCCGCGCTAGCTACTCACGGCGGTACATGCGTGTAACTTCGTCCTTTCTCGCGTGGCTAATCGTTACGGAATACTACGTTCCCGTCTCTCGCGTCCGAGAATCTCTGTGTCGGACACTGGAAGCTATCAACGACGGATACTGGAAACGCGCACTTCCCACGCGTCATTCAACACGCGATAATCGGAAATTTCCCACAGAGGTCTTCGAAATTCTTCTATTTAATGATTTATTTAACCACTGTAAAAGCGGTCGTTCCGGAAAAAGGAAATTTCTCGTTTCCCGTATATCGTGCGACTTTACAGAGACTAAATAGCTAAATATTATCGTATCTGCATTAATCACAGATAACTATATGTTTTATATTCTTGAAAGATATCGCGGCATATATACATATACTAGGTAAATGTTTCTAAAGACCCGCAGAGATCATAAATCTTCATTTTTTGTTTATTTATTAGAGCATTAATTATCTTACTTATATCTCTATTCTCCGTAAGATTGTTACACTTGTTGAAAACTATCATTCTTTGTATTAACATTTTGAATATGTATATACATACATGTATACATATATTAGACTTGTGCTAAATGTGTTTGTATCTCATTGGCAAGTGTGATTCACGTTCTTTAAGAGGCGATAATTTCCATATTATCTAGTGACTAATACGCATTTAACGGCAACCGTGATTTTCCTTTCGTTCTGTCTCCGCGACGGTTCTGATCTATTGATTATATCTACTGGCGTAGAATTAATTTTTGCTTGGAATTTGCTCTATATTTTCCAATAACAACTATAATGTATATAATTCCTCTTACTAATTTTTTGCAGTTATATGATAATTCTCAGATATATATTTTTAGAAATACGTTAGTATTTCCATCTCGTTCAATCATCTCTCTACAAGATCTTATTTGAAAAAATATATTAAATATTATTCGGGTAAAAATGTATGTATATATA
>NW_017259245.1:2572833-2574720 GCF_001594045.1 Atta colombica
TTGCATATATAAATATCATTATCTCTCAAGTAGCCTTTAACTCTCTGCCTATATATATACATACAGCTAATTCAGAATCTTCAAAGACGTCACATAATACGTTAAAACAGATAGCAGATATAGCTATTGAATAAATTTTGTATGATTATCATATTTCATGATGAGATTTTACGCGATGCAAGTTACCCGCGCCATTTACTGAATAAATTATCTACTTTTAGCAGCTAAGTCTAAACTCGTCACGGTAGCTTTTTACGTGACCGGTTTATCAATGTAGCTCTTTTTTGTTATGATCGACTCGAACAGCCGCAGTGTGCGTCGAGAACTTTCGATAAGAGAAGCGCGTGGGCAATGGACCTGATATAGTGCGTGGAAAGAAGCGTCGATAAGATGAGTCGACATACTGCTTGATGTGTTTGCGTCGATCCCATAAATCGATAACCAGTCCCATACACAATTTGCATGAATTAATAAAGAAGGCGTACCCCATAACCATGCTGTACAATGTTTTATAATAGCATATATTCTGGAGATTTAATTAACATTGAAAAACTTAATTTGACTAATAAATTAAAAGAGTTGATCAGTGATATCGCACTTCGATTCCTATCTCATTTCAATAAATTGTGAAATATCTACTTCTATAGTTATCGTTTCGATGTATTTACAACTCACTAATTGTAAACATTAATTTATGATATTCGAATTGACAATCCCTAATTGTTATAATATAAGAAGACTTTGAGATACTTTATTTTTATATAAGTATGTATATGGTTGAAATACATATGTGAATATTGAAATATTTCATATTTTTTTAATTGTATTTCCTTAAAAAAATTTTATTTCTATATAAACCACACAATAAATCATATGCATAAATTATGTATACAAGATTAAATATTAGTTCTAGTTTAACTTATCCGATTTAAATTAACGGATCTATTAAAGAAATATTTCAATAGAAATTGATTATTAAATTTGCTCATAATAGTAAATAATAAATAAGAAACAGATGCTCTCTCCACGATGCTTTCAGCTTTCATTTCTTCCTCCAGATTTTATTGCACTCGTATGATACAACACTCGCGAAATCATGATTAATTACGTATATAATTAATCGTAATAAAATAATCGCCCACACTTGCGCATTCCTGATGTTAGTCATATACGACGCGAACTTTGTTATTATGACGGAATCTCATCAAAATGTGGTAATAATATGAAAAAATAACTGTATGATTCACTTGTTATACATTTAACGATTCGCAAATTATTTTGCGCTTTCAATTTAAAAGCGATGAATGAATTACATTTAATTTAACGAAAAATTCAATGCAAATAAATTTCACTTTTTCAAAATGAATACTAAATTGAAAATATTATATATTGCAATAATATTATATATTGCAATATTGAAAGATAAAAATATTATTTTGAATTTAATAAGGAAAGGATTACAAACATTTAGCTATTTATCTTATTTATAATTTGTATGTCAACAGTTATATTTCTTTCTTATAAATTTAGTTATTTTATATTATTAGAAATTAGTGTGCTTTGATAGTTTTAATAATTAATACAAGCAGTCTTTCAGTTGGATTGGTGAAACTATCATTGGTCCCCTTAATCTCGGTTTTGTTACCGCATCCGACTAAAATATAATGTTACTCATGCTTCGTTTTTTATTAGGCGAGGATTTAGCCGCTAGTTTACTTTAGATCGTTAAGAAAGATTCATGCATTGATATACACGTCTTTTTATTATGAGAATTTGCACAAAATAACAAGTCTACCTTTGTTTATTTCGTTTATATTATATGTTTATAATATGTTGTTGCTCGAAAAATGCCATGTGAAGTGACATTTAAAGACAAAGTACGAAATA
>NW_017259245.1:2574820-2605665 GCF_001594045.1 Atta colombica
ATTACCAATAAAGGTGAGTGTCATTTCAAACATTGGATATATCAGATAATTCGATAATTATTACTTTACGTTTTATTATCGTCGTTGCGATATTATTATCGTTCAATAAGTATTATTTGCGTATTTTAATATCTGTTGCAGATTTCAGTCAGATTTTAATGAGCTCAACATTTTTTCAAATAGACATTTAAATTACTATAAAAATGTTCTATTACATAAATTGTACTTTTATATCAATGCATCGAACATAATGATCTTCGCGCGAATCTTGCGTCATCGAACAATAGTTATTGACTTGCGTGTCGATATCGAGGCTATAGTTTGGACGGATATGCCGCATCTTACGTAACAGATGCGGTTTCGCGGTGATCGTCCTAACAGCTGATGCGTAGGAGTGGCCGAGTGAACCAGTTGACAGCGTTGAACTACCGTCCGGCCGTTTTCTCATCTCTTCGCTTCTGCTTCGCAATATTTTCGCTCTATCCCTTCTCGACTTCTTCCACAAGACTCGTTTGCCACACGACCGGCACGCACCAGTTAAGCCATCTCTTACATCTGCAGTTTACATGCGTGAACCAGCAGTTATCTTCGTCTTTTCCTGCTTCAATTAATATTTTTCTTTTCTGCTATTTATCTAATCCATTTTTATTTTGGCTTGTACTTTTTTACTAAAACATTAATAATATTATTAATGCTAAAATTATCGATCGTATATTTATGTTGTAGACAAAAAATTATGAAGCAGCTTTCTATCTGCTTCAAATGAAAGCTAGTGTTCGAATCTGCGTTTTATATATAAAATATCTGTTTTCTATAGCTGATCTAGTGTACATTTTGAACTTAAAGTGAATTATATATGTTTGATATTTGATGAAAACAAGAAAGAAAATTCTAATACAATCTAGTGCAGAAAAAAAACAGATTTAAAACGTTTTATATATATTTCTAATATGGGAATAAACATTATTGATAAGCAGTAATTAATTAAATTACATTTACATTTCATAGCTTCGAAAAACTTAGCTAAACATAGCTTAGCTAAAGTTTCACCGCAAAAAAAGAATAAGAAACGATTTTTAATAAAAATATTAATTTTTAAATAGAGGTTGAAGATATTCTATATTTAGAAGACATATATATTGTCCATGTTATTGAACATACAATAATATATTGTCCATTTTAAATAAAATTGCGAGATTAAATTGAGGCACACCAATGTGACATTAATCTAATGTGTTTTCTTACAAATTTTATTATGTGCTACGCAATAGTGACTACTGTAAGTAGTAATAATTATGGTGATTCATTTACGTGCAGCTCATTACGCTTTAATTTTTTCATTGAATGCCATCTTCACTCATTAACTCGTACGTGATTGCTGGTACTCAAAGGATATCTGTCACTTATAGTTCTTCCGCGATGAAAGCTGTGTTTCTTTCACCATTTTCTTGCTCATCCGACGACTGGTACCACGCCGTTCGTAGACCAGTTCCACTGTTTTTTTTTTTTTCTTTCCTTTATCTTCTCTCTCTCCTGTTCTTCTTTATTCCTCTTTCAGCTTTCCTTTTTCACGTCCTCACTGAGTACCGCCTTATTTCCAGCACCAGGGGAGTTTTCGTTCAGGACGCGCTCAATACAATGTTGTTAGTCTCAGAGATTAACGTTTTCCTTAGCATTATATTTATCCGTTAGATCATCTTTGGTGCGTAACTGTTACTTATAATGAAACGTGTGAAACATAGCATTAGCGGGCAAACCATTTCACGTTACCGTTAGACGAATAATATAATATATCATTATGCAGTAGCCGATGAAGTATGAATTCATAATTCGAAATTTATCTCCGTCGTACAGTTTGATAATATGAGAGGCTCGTATGCAAATTAGAGAATAAATGAATTAAACCGTGGACGTTTCTCACGCTATACAGCGATATTTCGAGCTAAATGCGCGCATACAAATGGCATCTAGTAGTAGTTAATTTGAATTGTCGCGAAACATGATTTCCCAGTTAGAGATGAATTTGTTACAAGCGCGTGTCATTACACCATCGATCCTCGGGGGAGAATTTAAGTTCCAGCTTTGCGCTCCGGTTTTCGAGCGGACGTCATGGTGGCGCGCGAGCTCACGCGTTGATTAGCGCTACATCGTTAAACAAATAAAATAACGAAATATATAATTGATTCCACCAAGAAGACGTCGCCTCGAATGAAGAAGGCGAACAGGTTTCCGCCACGTAGTAGTGTAAGAACCTCGTGTACTGCGGGAGGGAAACGAAAACGCTCCTAGAGAACGCTGTTGATACACTTCAGTATATACCTCGAAGAAAAAGAAGAAGAAGAAGAAGAAGATGCATCAACGATGGCAAACGAGTTTTCGCGACGATCGGTTTTGCGGTAATCGCCGATGCAAATAATTGTACTTACCGCACTGAGTATCCGATCATTCTAATATCGTGTATCACTGATACTTCAGAGTTCATTATCAGTTATGAAGATCTCATTTCGATTTATTTATTCTATAACTCGCGACAAAAGCAGTAACGCTGGTTTTTTTTAAATATTTCTATTTATTTCCATTGTAAATAATGAAATTGATAATTTCCTTTCTGCGAAAGATGTATAACAAGGATTTGATCTTTCTTGGAAATTTCTGCAATTTTAACGTTTTAGCTTGAAATAATTTATTTAACAGTTGAACAGTATCTCGATCGATTAATTTCAGGACTCGTAAATTATTAATATAATTTCTTTATAATTGTAGTAACGTAGAGGAAAAATTTCAGATGTAATGTATCGCATCGTGTATATATAATATATATAATAAATATATGTTTATTAATTTTATATGTTTATCAGTCTGTCGGGAATATGTTATCGGAGCGATTTGCTCTCATGTTACCTGTTCTGGTAGCTCGCGAGTAAAATCGAGTGATGGTAGCAGAAGAGCCGCGACAGGAGAGCCGGGATGCTGCGCGCGAGCAAGGTGGGGAGAAGAGCCACGCGATCGAGATTTATTTATAAGTCGGCGAGCTCGAGTTCGCTCCTACATTCTCCCGCTTCTTCCTCCCTCTCCCCCCATTCCTCCTCCGGCTCCACCTGCTCACAATCTCTTCCTACGTTTCTCTCTTTCTCTACGTGATTTCTTGCTGTTGCGATTATACCCACCGGTGTTGTCGGCCGTAGCGTAAGATCGGACAACGAGAATTTCTCCATCCTTACATTATACGGAACATCAGCTCTTTTTATAAGAATTAAATGAACGCGAAAGAACTTGCGTTTTACATTTAATTTTAACGTTTGTTAAAATAGAGATTATTATGGTTATATTACAGTTATTAAAACAGATTTACATAGTCGGTTATATTTTAAGCTTCTCGCATGAATATTATATTGCAAATTGTAAAACAGAATTTCACGCCATTCAGCGTTAGTCGTGAATATATTGATTTGAAAAATTGTGCTTACGTATTGATTGCGTCAAGGTATCGAGACAATTGCGAAAGTGAAAAGTTGTAGGGTGGGAAAAAGCAAAGTGGGTTTGCTGTCGAGAATGTTGTTGATCTTTTTCACAGCCAGCACGCATGCAGCAATGTGACTCAGCATTCGGTAATTGCATGCCCTTGACAAGAAGAATGCAACTTGCATTCGGAATTGCAAGTGTTAAGATTTAACACATAGCATAAAGATGTACGCGGTATCTATATATGTAAAGTAATATACATTGTATTGTATCAGATGAATTCCAAAAGAATCCCATCAATTGTAATCTTTTTTACCGTCCGTTTATTATTTTTATTTTTTATTACGTTTATATTGATAATTAATAGAACAGAAAGAACAGCTTTGCTTGATGAAGTAAAACTAAAAATTTAGCTAGATACTACAGATCTAAAAATAACTTTGTTGGTCCATCAAAATTAAGCAAGATCCTTGAAAGCAAGATCCATAATAAAATGCTGCAAAAAGTTTTGACATTCTAGCAACCAGTTTGAGTATTCTACATAAAAATGCACTTTAAATAATCTTTTCAACATGTATACATACATTCTGTTTTAATTACATAACACATAATGTATTAAATGTTCTTTAAAAATGTTATATATTTCATAATGTATATTTCATATATTATGTATATTCAATAGATTTCATAATATTTACAAAAATTAATAAGAATAATTTTTATCATGAAATCTGAGCATCTCGCGCTCATGGTGCGCAACAGGTTTTTCTCCTTCTGGATGTAATTTTGCCGGATCTTATCGTTAACGAGAACGTGAGTGGAAGATAATGGGCGGTTAATTAAACACGAAATAAACGTTAAGACAGCTTCTATTTACGATGTACGCGGTGCGTGCCGGTGCGCTTGAGCAGAGCAGATGCGTGCGCGCGGCCTGTTCGCGTGTCTGCCTTCCCTCCGTCTGACCGCGACTCGATTTCGCGAAAAGCTAATTAAAAGTCGAGGATTGGTGAGCTAAGTACTTTCGGTACTTCGGTTCTCATCAACGATTCGTCACTCCGCTCAAATGATTATTTTTGTTCCCTTTACTAGGTAATTAGGGTGGAGCGAAAGGAGATGCGTCGCAAAGTCGGCCAGTCGACTGGCCGATATTTCTTTGTGTGTGAAAGATTATTTGCGTTTTAAGTATTAGTTTGTAATGATTGAAAGAATTTATTTATAGTTTATTTTACATAAATCTCAAGTAACGTGATGTGAAAAATATTAACAATATTTTACACGCAAAATCTGCTCTCTTAATCTGATTCAATGGATAATCTATTGAAGTGGCATATTTTTTGGTATTTTTTGGTATCAGCATATCATATTAGCACCTTTGGCGCTGGATAAGATTAATAAAATTCAATTATAAAAGAAAAGAAATTTAAGAAATTTATTTATATAGTTAAATATTTGCACGTTTTAACATATTATAATTCCAATCTTACAATACCAATAATGGTTGAATGCACTATATTTATGCATTGAAGCAAGATAGAGATACCTCATTTCATTCATTAATTAACAGTGGCATATTTGGCACTGAATCAATGATTGTCCATTTATTCAGATTTAGAGAGTGAAATGTCTATGGCATAGAGAACTCATATAAAATAATTTAAAATACACACGACATAAAACATATATATCATTAATTATTTTTATTAAAGGGCTGATTATTCGATTTTCTTTTTCTTTTTTTAATAAATTTATCCCATATGTCAATATTATTGTATATAAGAAAAATAAAGCAAAGGGGAAATAAAAGTATAACGATATTGCGTAAAGAGATAAATTTAAAAGGGGCCGTGATGTCTTGATATATGCGAAATTTACGTAAACTGCGCAACTGCGTAATAGGGATTATCGCGCTGTGTATATTCACGAACGATGCTACGAGAAGGTATCTAGATACCAAGCGCGCGCAAGGCAGGTAAAAGCACTCATGGAACAGGTTCGAAGTTACTCGGGAACTGGTCAAGCAGCGAATAGGAACAACAAGAGATATTATCCGATTGTACGGTCGATTGCCGGCAGGCGTATGTAACGGTATCGATCATGTCACCGATTTAAGCTTTTAAGATTTGGTGTTTTGTATACGCGTTTCACTAAATTCTAGCCGCGGTTCTTTTATGATTAAAGTAAAGATCCGGCGGCATAGCCGGATCATTTCCTTTCTTTTACTAAAGCGTGCTAGACATTCCAAGCAACTTGTGCAGCAATATCTAAAAAGACCAGTTTCACGTTTCCAAATAGAAAAAAAAAATGGAAATCATACATTCCACGTTAGAAATGCAAACGTGGAAGATCCGTAGTCGATTTTTTATTTTTAAGGTGGAAATCTTCCCTTCTCACTTTTCGTTCTTCCAACTGTTCTTAATTGTATCACGATCATGAAGCGTACGATATAAGATGTCATAAGATTAATTTAAAATTGAACGGTTCGCGATTTGCGCGAAAATTCGGGCCGCAATCGCGATAGCCTGATTTCGCGGCATGTCCAATACGTTTAAAACGCGCGTGACAAGTGCGATGCGAAATGCGATTGCACATCGTCGTTTGCCCCACTAACGTCGTCAGTTTGCGCAATGCACCATCAGACGGGTTGGCCGGGATGAGGTCATGGCTGCCGTCGCTTGGCAGCCCAGTGGTGCAGCACGGAGATGGATGACGCGATATGTGCGGGTTATGCTGATGGAAAATTTCTCATCTCACTTCCTCCCCTTCGGCGACTGCTGCATTTTCCTCTTGCTCGCTCTTGCATAAGCGCGGTCGCCGGTGAATCGACGCGTGGGTGCAGGTTGGAGGCAGATAAGATACGGGAGGAGTCTCGTTTGTCCAATCCTCGATGGCTCTTCCCTCTTCTCCTCTCCTCTCCGTTTCGTTGCCTCTCCGCGAGGACTTAATGGTCGAGAGGAAGAGGGATGCGGCGCGTCTCGCGCATTGGATCGGTGGACAACTTTATCGCTTCATGTTCTCCGACATGGCACGTACTCGTTATTCCAGTACAGTGTACGGATCCAAATAACATGTAAAAGATGTAATTATCCTCGTGTTATCTTCGAACGTCCTAGATTTTTAGAGTCCCAGAGTTTTTTTTTTAAGTATTAAATTACATGCTCTACAGAAAAATCCCAAGCAATCTAAGCGTAAAGATCTGAGATATCTAAAAAAACATCTTCAAAACTAACATCTTTGAAATATTGTTTGGATTTTTTTATCAAAGACGCGATGATAGTATAGGTATATTATGGTGCAACGTAATTTAAGAGATCTGAGATCTTCATAATCGAGCAATTGTATTTCTCACATGAATTCATTTCGGAGTTTCCTGTCGATTCGTGCTGCCACCTAACGAATTTGATCTGAGAAATTATAGCTTCTTCAAGGTCTCTTGCGGTCGGTATTTTGAAATATTTTCTCGTCGCAAATAGCTGCCGGTCACTGCAAGCTCTGCATGCAATTCTGCCATTGCATATCCTCTCATTCTAGAGTTCATAATCTCTTAGATTTCATACTTCAAATTCAAGACTATTATGTGTATATAAATTTTATGTGTTTTCTCATCAATTTATTTTTAAGTTCTTATTTGTCGTTTTTTTTATTCTTCGGCAAAGGTGCGAAAAATTATTCTCCAAGAAATTAGTACAGCGAATTAACATTAAATGTAGTAATCAGCATCAGCGATAAGCAATTTGTCGTTCTTGTCACAAATTGTATCGATTAATTGATTGCACATATATTCAATATATCGTATATACGTGAGATTGTTGCATCTACTTTTTGCATGTACTTCACGCAATACTCAATGATCGCGGTGGCGAACAACGAGCAGTGTTCACGTTGCGGCATGAGGGGACCAATGACGTCACCTTGTCACGCCTCGGCGGGCACCTGTTCCGCCATTAACATTAGCTTGGGTTATCTACGAGTATAGACCCGAAGGGAACGCACTTTCGACCGAACACGAGAAGGCAATTGTCTTCGGCCGCTGGACACGGCCGCCATCCTAGAGACAGAGAGAAAGAGAGAATGAGAGAGAAAGACATTTCGGCATATGCCGCTGGGCTCGGTCCGCCTTTGTCACGCTTCGTTGAATCTTGACTTGCCTTTGTTCCTCCTGTATCAGAATAAACGCCAATTATTTTTTGGCCTTAACTCCGTGGCTGTGGCTATATTCTCTCGGTAGTCTCGTTCAATTTTTATGTTGCTTTTAATTTTGACGTTGTTAATGATATGTTTGTTGACGAATTTGACAACAGTAGTTCCCAGTTTTCTTCTCGTCTTTTTTTAATACTGTAAAGAAATCTTATCTAAAATTTGTTGATATACTTGGAACGAAAAAAAGGAAGCCTTGAGCGTTTGGTTATTCAGTAAGATGGCACATTGTATATTCTATTTAATGAAGTCGTCATAGAAATGAAAACGCGAGCACTTTCGTTCCACCTTTTCGAGCTTGTTTCAATAACAATACAACCAATATGTTAATTGGCGCAGCCGTATGTAATTAATGTCCGAATGCACAGTGGCTTTGGGTGCCCCCTTTCTCTGGAATTCACCAGAGCGATCCATTATTGAAAAGGCGCGGTGTGTGTGGGAAATTGGAAGGAAACGTCGAGACACCCGGGACATAGGGTTACAGGTGTTCGAACGATGTATACGGGAATGTGACACAGGTGCTGCCAGTTCACCCGACTTCTTTATTATCGTTTCGCATCGTAAATGCTATTATCGACATGGGAGGGTAGTTTAGAAAGTCGAAGATAAACGTCTTTTTTTTCACGCGTGTGTTAAATTTTAATCGTCCTGTTGTCGGCTATGCGTTCACAAGTTAATGCAGGCGTTGAATTTAATGAACAATACGTTAAAACATGATGAGAGTATATTTGATTATTTTTTATAAGATTATTAAATAATTATTCTCTTCTCTATAAATCTCATTAATGAAAGACGAGGAAAATCGTAATCGTATAAGAAAAACTATAAATTATTTAGAGAGATAATAGGAAACTTCAGAGGCGCCAAAAAGTATTGTGGATTATCGCCGTATCATGATCCATTGCTATAATGCCATTGTTAATGTCTTAAAGGCATTTGCATTAGCAATGGATCATGACATGGCGATAATCCTTTGACATTCTGAAGAAAACCCCAGATTCTGAAGAAAACCCCAGAAAGTTTCAATATTCCAAAAGTATTAATAAGAAAGTTTATAATTACGTATTCGTACGCAAAAGATTTGTATCTTGAAAAGATTCAGGAATTTTATAGAAGTTTCTTGAAAAAATCGAACTTTTCTTAAAAGTATATCTTCGTAAGACGGATGTCCCAATTTAACGTATGGCATGTAAACCTGCATAGCAACTCGAGAGAATAGCATTGTTCGGCAAAGCAATTGCCGAGAGAGAAACCGCTACTGCGGTAAAACTACCATCAATAAAAGTGAATTCGTAACGCAATAATTCATTTCTTATTCCGTGAAAATTAATTATCTACTACTTGGTTTACCCGCATGACTTGTTTAGCACATCATACCAATGGAATTCGCACGTGAAGAAAAAACCATGTCAATATATCAAACGTATTGCAAATTAATCCATTCTCTTGTTTTATTGTTCTCACATCAAATATGTCTGATTTTTAGACGCATAGATTTTTAAATCGATATCTAATTTTACAAGTTTAGTAGAGTTGCCACAAATCTAGAAAACTGGGAAAAATTAGGGAATTTGAAATTGATCACAGAAATCGGGAAAAGTCAGAGGAAAATGTAAAAAAAGTCTGAAATTTCGAAATTGCTCAGAGTTTCCTGAAACTGCTCCTATTCCAAATAATTGTTAGAATTTTTTAAATTATTTATATTATATCTGACGTTTATAGTCATATAGGTTCGAAACTTGTGCACTTTAAATGATTTTAATAAAATAATTAAAATTTATATTTTATTCAGTATTTTTATTTGATCTCTTTTTCGTTACAACTGCATTCTTTTTTTTCCAAAACTAATTTATTTTTTGCTGTGGCTTGAATTTGCACCCAAAATTATATTATACTTAAGCTTTTTTTTAAGATGTTTTTAATAATATAGATAATACTAGCTTTTCTTGAGTCTAAATGTTACAATTTACATATTTTATATTATTTTCTATTTTCATCTGGAAAATCTGGAAAAGTCAGGAAATAAGGCCAGGGAAGGTATTTTAAAATTCATTTTTGGTGGCAACCCTGAATAGATAGTTGAAATTACTTTTTATTACATAGAGAGAGAATTTAAAAGTGTCCAACTTTTTAAATCTTCTTTAACGACAAATTGAAAAACTACAATCCAAGATTACTTTCCATATTTCTGATCCCCAAGATTGAAAGATATTTATGAAATTATATCGCAGGGCGACGTGATGAGAACCCTTGTAGCAGTTTTAACGGCGACGGCGACGGACCAGTCTGTCGAGTGTGTTCGGACAAAAACCGGCGTGGGAGCGAGTGCACGCAGGCTCCCACGAGTGTGCATTGTGCGTGATACACATCTATACGTCATTTACCTACCCACCTACCTACTCGCTTAACCAACTACCTTCATTTTTCACCGGCCAATGCGCTAACCGTGCGCAGCCACCGTCTGCGTGATATTCGCCCAGAGCTGTGCTCTAATTGACCACCATCCGTGAAAAATCCCACAAGTCAAAACAACCGAGCCCTGAGAACCGTAGCTTCAAAGTTCTAAAGCGTTCATTCAATCCTACTATCGCAACGTGTATTGTGTGCAATAAATATGCACACATATAAAATTATTTACTCGATAATTTTTGTCGAACACAATGATAAATATAATAGATAGATAGAAAACATCGCTCTCGTTTTCGTAGAAAAACAATGATAATTTCTATTAGAGTTACACTATGGTATAGAAATATAAGGTATTCCATTGCGCATAATGGCGGCAGCTACATCAGAATCATCAGTCAAATGCTTGCTCAAGTTAGTGCACATGATAACAATCAGGATCTTCTATTTTTGAAAAAAAATACTATAATATACGTTACGTATACATCCCTAGTTTTTCGTATACATTTCTTTTCAAGAATAGGGGCCCACCCGAAAATTTAAGCTTTAAATCTTAAGCCATAAGAAATTGATCAATCAGTCGATTATTCTCATATTCGACTATGATTGATTAATTTCTATTTAAGGTTTAAAGCCTAAGTTTTACGCTTGAAAATTTCATTGTAGACGCTGCTTTGTGTGAGATATTACTTAAGAATAAAACTCTTCTTGTGGATGTATAGGAATTTCTGTCTTTGCGTGAAACTCGTCAAAAAAATTCCTCTATCGTTTTCAACGATTTATTCAATTAACAACAAATCGATCGTACCGTTCTCAGATAGTTATGTTTTTTTGTTAGTAACGTACGCAAAACGAAACACTTGGTCCATTCGGCGTACGATATCAGCAGAGCGTGACAGAGTACCGAAGGGATGAAAGCGAGGACTAATGATAGCTCCAGGCTACGGTAATCGTAGCCTCTCTACTGATTTCGAAGTAGATGCCTCGTAGCGACGAGTCTTCTGAAGGCTTATTTGCCGCGATTTAATTAATTGCCCTTCGGCTTAATCCGATCGTCGTCGTTCTTCGCGCCGCAGGGAAGCTAATTCCTCGCGCGTCTGTTTCGGGTATCCGAGGTTCTCTTGTCTTTCATCGTACAACATTTGGAGCGACACCAGTAAAGATATCTCTTGTAAGAAAAGATAATTGAAATCTGTACATTAATCATAAATGCAAAGTATATCTAAAACTCTTGAAATAAAGATGTTTTATGTAAATACCAGGTTTAGAAAGTCTAATTTTTTAATTATAAATATTCATGAATACATTTGATATAGACATTGATCTCACGATTTAACTGTTAATTCATATACAAACGCATTTTATGACAAATCTTTTAACTATCTCTCTAACATTGGCGCACTAATATACTGTCTGTCATTCATAATTTCTATCGCGATTGGTCATTAAGTCCCCTTTTTTCTACATCTGACGTCTTATACTAGTCTAACGGAAATTTACAACATTATACCTGAAAAGAGCTAATACATTTAGCGCTTATGAAGCGAATTGGATCTGAGGGGAAGAAAGCAAACGACGGCGGTGAATGAAATCACGTATATGATTGCTCAATGTATGTTCGCGCATAAAACCGGAATTCTCAGATAAGACCAAGATATTTAAGACTGTACGAAGCTAATGGCAATTTATATGTGTGCGAGCGTTTTTTTATTCAACGAGCATTGCCAAGTAGTGACGGAAATGGGGTCCTGATTTCAATGTATCAGGCGTTTACAGAACCACTTTAAATTGGCTGTTGAAAAAAAGATATCACGTTTATTTCTATTGAAATTTCTTTTTTAGCTTCGAGGTTAAAATTTTTGTTAATACATTGTTTATTCTTATTAATAATATGTTATTTATATGAATTTTTATTGTTATGTTAATTATGGTACAGAATTAGGTGAAAAGTCAAAATTTTTCTTTTATAATCTAGTAGTTGAATCATTCGCTTTGAGACGAATGCTTTTATTCATTAAATGCATATTTTTAGAAGCTTAAGACTTCGTCGTTACATTTCCATACAGGTGTATAAAAGTACATTATTAGCATTTCTATTACAGAGACTAGAACTTTTGTATTAATGGGATGGGATAGAGTTGGGAGTAAAGTCTTTTCCATGAATATGAAAGTAGCTCCACGAAAAAATGCATTTTTAATTTTTCTCTAATAAAATATTTTTAACGATAAAATCTTTCTCAAACTAAATAATTCGATTTTGTAAGAAGCGTTTACATTATTATTCCACGATAAAAAAATGGAATAACAAATATATAATATAGATTCGGAATGAATAGATATTTTAATCCTCTGCAATCTGAATTTTTTGGCATAAATGAAATTTCACTCACAAATTTCACTCTTATTTTTGCTCAAATTTCATTGTTTATTAAATAAAGATTTTAATATTTAAGTTAAAAATCTATTTGATACTTTATTAGAAATATTTTCTTTACATATAAATTGTAAATGAAGCTCGTGGTTATGAATGAAATTAAAAGTAATGAATGATTTGAACTGAAAAACTAAATTACAGTAATTACTTAAATATAATGAACGTGTACATTTACGTGTTAAATTTCATAAAATTTCATAAAAAATAAATTTAAAATTTAAATTTAATGTCATGAAATTCAAATTGTGTAACTTATGTAAGTATATTAAATTTCATGAAATTTTTAACAGTGTACATTAAAAGTTAATGAAATTTAAGAACATTTTTAACAGTGTAATGTAATTGAGATGTTGGAAAGTAATCCTTTTTTTGAAAGTCTAGAACAGTAAAAAACTGAAGTGAAACTCGGATGAAAAAGATTACACACAGAGGATTAAACGGTTGTGGGCCGCAGAAGTTTTATAGGATATTCCGAAAAAATTCTGCGCACAGCATACAGGGGAACAAGGCGCAATCGCGAGATAACGGGCGAATAAATGTAAATGATTTCTACGTCGCGGGAATACCCGATGATCGTTAATTAAGCCGCGCGAGGAGGAGTTTCTCTCACGAGGTAGGCGAGCAGAATGGCGCCTGCACACGCAGGAGGGGAAGAAGACAATGCCGGATAAATGCGGCGTGGGTACGTTGCATCGTGTTCGCGCGAATGCACGTGTTCCCTACGTGGGTCATTCCAACGGAGGCCACGCACTAATACGGATGGGCGTCCCTTTTCATATTCTCTGCTCTCATTCCGAGAAAAAAATCCAGATCATGTTTTTTCGTCGTAAATAAAAATTCATCCTTTTTAAGAATAATTTCTCTATTTTATTATCTTATATAAAACGATATCGATATAATTCGTAAAATTGTCTCTCGAACATGTTATTATATATAATTAATTTCTAAAATATAATTTAGAAGAGTCTTATTAAAATGCGGAAAAAGCGCCAGGAATTGGATTTTTATTCTTTGAGAGCAGCATCTTCGGTTTTTGATGAAGATGCTCAGGAGGGACATGTGTGTGTGTGTGTGTGTGTGTGTGTGTGTGTGTTAAAAAAGCATTTGAACGGGTCACCCGAGTCCCATTTCCAATTCCAAGGCTGCGGCTGGATTACGCGTATTTCGACTACATTACTCGCGGGGCTACTCGCTCGGCCCCGCTCTCGGTCTCTGATGTCGAGTTACGATTCGACTCGTCGCACTCCGTCAGGTGCACCGAAGCGTAGTTCCACCTCTCGCCGCCGCCGCTGCCCTCTTCGTGCACGTCGCCGCTGACCTCTGTGCTTCGAAAATGATCCAACGCGCCGCGCACAACGTGTTCCACTTGCTCTGCGTCGCGATACATACGTCTCGTTAACGTAACCGGCGTGATGACGAAATGCGCCTTGAGAACGCTCGCCGAAATTAGACGACGGCTAACTGCCAGCCATCGCGTTACTCTTACGGATTGCCGCTTACCGCCACACGTTTCGAGCATTCCTCTTTGCTAAGAGTCTTTAGCGTTCAAAAAATCTCGTAAAAATCTCCGCGCATTGTTAAATCTATAATGTCAAATTTAATCTAACGAGTCGCCACTGCTCCTACTAAATATATCGTTTAGTAATTCTAAAGTGACAATTGAACTAGTGTTGAAAAGGAATAGCTCAATTGCCAATTTCTAAGAATTAAATTTCACTCTTTAAAGTTAGATTCCATTCCAAAGATTTTAAAGATTACTTTCAATCTTTTTGTTAAAATACTAAATACGACTTTTTACTAAAATTTTTATTAAAATTTGATACTATATTGTGTCAAATATAATCATTGTTTTAGTATAAAATAATATATAATTAAATAGGAATAGTGGCGACTCACTTTTAAATTTGACTATAGATTTAACAAAGCGGAGATCCGAAAAAGCGATGAAGTTCGAATTTTTTTAGGAACCCAAAATCTTCTAATCGTGTTTAGCATTTTAACAAAAAGATTAAAAGTAATCTTTAAAATCTTTGGAGTGGAATCTAACTTTAAAGAGTGAAATTTAATTCTTAGAAATTGAGCTATTCCTTTTCAACACTAGTTCAATTGTCACTTTAGAATTATATTCCAAAGATTTTAGAGAGTAAAAAGAATTCAACATTTATCGAATGATTCATAAAAATGATCATTTAATTATTATATGTTATTTATTTAATTATAATATATAAAAAAATGTACGCGTCAATAAATTTTTGCGACTTACTATTTTATGTTTTCTGTGAGAAGTCTCAAGCATACCATGAAATTTTTTTCTTTTAAACTTATCTTGAGGAATATTATGTAAAGATTTTATCTTTCTACTTTATACAAACACATCACTTGAATTTATCACTTTGATTTTCCTTATTTTTTTTAAGCAATTTTTCAAATTAGGCGATAGAGCTAATAACATCAAATAGCCGGGCTATTTTGATGACAAGATTTCCGGCATGTCCTGATTTTAAGCGTTTCCAGCAGTAATACAAGATACATTAGATATTATCTCTTTGGTCAGTTTCTACACTTCAGAACTATCCGCACGAAAGCATAATACGATCTCCTGCATCCTTAGTGATAAAAGCTTACATTCTTATATTTATTTTATGCTGGCATTTTTATAAGATATAAATAAGATAATCGCGTGAAATAAGAGCAGAGTACTTTTGCAGCTTGCTTGCAGAGATAAAAAAAATGTTTAATGTATATATATACTTTAAAATGTTAAAAGGTTTTAATTTAAGATTTATAAATACCTTAAAACGCTTGCGAGCTTTAGGAGAATTGAATTATCATAACTAAATTAAATTCCACAATACATACTAAAAATGTATTAAGATGAGATATTATAATTACCGTGAAGATTAATGTTTTATTTTGGCCAGTTTATTTTGGCAGTTAGCATAAATTATATATATAGAGTTGCGCTAATCCTATTATATATGAAACAGAAATTTGTTTTTTTAACTGAATCGTTATCCAATAGCTATCCGATAGGAAAAGCTAATGATATTTAAAAAAATTATAATTTTTTTATATATGAATCGAATAAATAAAAAAAATGTGGATTTATTTATTCATATCATTACCGCACAATTATCACAACAACAAATACTACAATATAAAAAAAATTTTTATTAATTTTTGCACATTTCTAAAAAGTTTATTACGACAATTTTAATAACTTATGTTGTCTCCTTTGTGGTTTCAGGTAAGTCATAGTCATGCAATCGCAGGGAATACCACGCATCTCGCAAGTAAGTTCTCGGATCGAATCACAACATTTTCTCCCGATGAAACGTCAAAATACGGCATATAGCGTGATTTCTTCTCTCGCTTTTTTTTTTTTAACGAGAAAGGAGAGAAGAAAGAGACGCGCTTTATAAACACGGTTACAATGCCGGCCGACTCTCGCTACATGCGACGAGGTTTGGTTAGGTACGTTTGAGGTGTGCTCATGTAGATAAGCTCCGATAATGACCGGACGTGTGCTCACCCAGCCAGAACTCTGCGAACTCCCTCCGAGTGTCCTGCTCCTCCTCCCTCTCTCTCTCTCTCTCTCTCTCCCGTGACCCCCGCCCTCATCCCCTCGTCCCTAGTGTATTCGTACCTTTCCTCACCACTTGTGTCCCTCTTCTTCTTTCCTCGAAGAGGAGTCCTTCGGTACCACCTATCCTATCTGGCTCTCGTGTGACGCATACGCGTCAGATTCGCACAGTGATGTTTTTTTCCTCTTTTTTTTCGTAGACCGAAAGGCGAGAACAAAGGCATCTCTCGCGTGCGCGCTACGATAGAGCGAGGGGAGAAGGAGAGTCGGTACACTTTCAAAGTATACGTACACACACGGTATTCTCTAGGCGGCTAGGCCAAAGAAAGAGAGGAGCCTCGCACCGTCGAGGCTTCGTGGTGTTTACGGAGAGACGGCAAAGAAAACGATCGCGGGAGGGTGCGACAATCTTCGAAAGTTTCGTTAAATCATAGAGTTTCAAATGATCTTTTTGTTTTTTTTTCCCCCCCAAAATCCTGTCTAAAGACAGAACTAAAAGAGAACTAAAAAATCGCTGAAATTAATATTAATTAATTTTATAAATAGTGAAAATAATTAATTAAAAGTAAAAACGGACTTCCGTAAAATTGTCGATTACTTGTATAAGCATGTGAAGTTAGCATCCTTTTATTCTCAAGAGTTTTGATTAGATCAATTCTAGTTTTCTTTTGGAAAGTACAGGAGTTTTGTAATAATAATTTTTTTAAAGAGTTGTACACGCGCGTGATCTCGAAAGAATTTATCGAGGAGAGAACTAGAAATTGTATACAATCAAACGATTTCTCATTTGTGTTCCTGCTGTGTCGATATACAAAGCCATCTATTGAAATCATAGCATACCATTGAATAATTCTTCCGCCACGACCGGGATACGCGAAACTCCGCAGTCGGCGGAAGCGATCTGTTAAAATACGAGACAAGAGGGAGAGAAGAGACACGCTAGCTCGGCTCTCAGGTGCGAGAACCGTATAATATCGAGCTTCGTGGACTATGCGAAGCAATCGCACTGACTTCGATAACGAGAATTTAAAAACGAAAACAGTCAGCCGCGAGTAAGCATTAGATTACCGTTGGCTTCGATCCATAACGTCGCAATGTATTTCGAAAGCGCGCGACCGAAAGAATGCATCTCGACTTTATTAGCTCCCAGCTACGATTTAATCTCGCGGGGTTCGCGCGCCGTGCTTTCTTTGTGTTCCCCGACAATCCGGGTAGGTAATTGTCACGTTTGCATAATACGGATACAACACGACCACTTGTGCAACGCGGCCCCGGAATCGGCGGCAAGAGGCGGCTCTTAAGAAATGACTTTGTGATTTTACTTGTAAATATACATTGGCATCTTCGCTTCAGACGCTCGGAAATACAAGAATATATTTCTACCACCTTCCTAACCGGACTTCTTGGAACTTCCTTATATCGTGCCTATTCTTATTAGGTTATTTCTTTAATGCTATGTTACTTGAAGACATTACATAATCTCACAACTTTCCTTCGTTCTTGTAGAAAATTATTCCCGATGGCGTGATCCAATTCTCTAGTCATACAATTTTGTATTGCGCTGATATTTATTCTAATATTACTGTAATCCTATTAATCCTAATTGTTAATATTGTGCAGATATTCTGATAATTGTAAAAAAAAAGACGTTACATGTTCTCTCATAAATTTAGATTTAAAATAATCCCGAATATTATTCTGTTCTTCAAGACTTTAAAGAAATAATGTTTCTCAATATTTTTAAGACTTCAAGAATTTAATTTCCAATGGAAATCAAGGATTTTCTACCAATGTAAATTGACTTTAATTTCGGTTTAAGTTTTTTTTTAGTAAGAATTGAAAAAGCTAAAGAATAAATTAAACTTTAGAGATTAATCCTCCGCTGATTGTCCTGAATTTCACTACTTAAACCGATCATCTTGTTGTTAAGAGATGATAGCGCAGAATTAGCAACATAATTTAAAGTAAAATAATCATTTGCTGTTTTCAAATCCACACTTATCTGTGGAGGATTAAAGTTAATCTACATTGATAAAAATGGACACAAAATAGTTGAAATCCTTTATCTAAATCATATTATAAATTTTGAATAGACTATTCCCCTCTAAGCGATCCGGAACTACATCATTGTGTTCGAAGTAATTTCAAACGTTTTGTTAGACCATCACTCGTAAAGTTGCGACGACACGCTGGTGGACGAGTGTACGTTGTTGCATTCTGATTTCGATACACGTACCAAAATAACTTCTCCCGTATCCTCCTCCCCAGCCGGGGCTCTAACCGTATCCTATGTACGTGCGTGCTACTGCTACAGCTTCGACCTCTTCGCTCTCTCTCTCTCTCTCTCTCTCTCTCTCTCTCTCTCTCTCTCCCCCTCCTCCTTCTCTCTCTCATTCTACTTCTCTATCTCCCTTTTTCTCTCTGCCTCTCATGTATTCTCCTATGTCCCCATCCTTATCGCGCTTATCTTCATTCACTACTTCCCTCTCACTGTGCCAACCATTGCCGCCTCGCTCGCTCGCTCGCACTTACGTTTACCTGCTTCTTTTGCAGTCATTCATTACTAACTATCTCTGTCTCTCTTCCTTTTTCTCTCTTTCTCTTTTCTTTTTCTCTTTCTCTTCTTCTCCCCTGACGTCTCTTTCTGTTCGATGCGTTCCACGTCACTTCGTCGTTTCCGAGCTCGCTTCCATAGATAGTCCTCGATACAACGACTTATCTTCTCTTGCTTGTTCGAACAACGGTTTTTTTTTGGTTGACATTGTTTCCGTCATTACTTGGCACACGTAATGCATATCATGTAGTTAATATTTCATCAATAGGAGAATACATTTATACTAGTAAATTAATCTATAGTTTATATTATTTTTGAAAAATTTGGAACGATTAATGAAATATATATAAAATTTATGTTTTTAATTTACATTAATTTACATTAATTTTATTGACACTCTATCTATTAAAAATATACATTATTGCTATCTAGAATTTTTTGTCATAAATTATATATTTGCATCAGAAATA
The DNA here is from genome assembly GCF_001594045.1 of Atta colombica. Lineage (NCBI taxonomy): Eukaryota > Metazoa > Arthropoda > Insecta > Hymenoptera > Formicidae > Atta > Atta colombica. The sequence goes on from NW_017259245.1 coordinate 2,593,924, forward strand.
ATCTTTTATTATTAATAGATCGTCTGATTTTAATATATAAAATAAATATATAATTATTTAATCTATTATTTTTTGCGTTAAAAATTCTAATAAATAGAGGTACATCGATTTCGAATGTGTATCAATAAAAAAATGAGAACTCTTTTGGATTCTCTTCTCAACTACAGAAATATAAGAGTAATAAATAGGTACGCGAAGATTGTAGTAAAAAGTTTCTACAATTCCGGTACATACATGAATTAGAGAATGATTTTGCATGAAAAGGAAAAAATAGGAGTCATTTTTAAAAAACGATAAGAACATTTTAGAATAAAAGAACCATTTCTTGACGGACAACTTCCGGTCGTGTCTCACTACCTTTACTACATCATGCATTCTTCGTTTCATCGTCTCGACCTTTTTCCGCTTTTGTCTTCGCTTCTCTCAATACTTCGTCCGCTTCAATATATTGAAACTAAAAAAATTATATATTAATTTTGATAATTACTTAGCATCTATTATTTTATTATTTAATTTTTATAACTAATATTATAATTAAACGCTAATAAACGTTAATAAATTAAAATTTTATTATACAATCAAAGTTTGATTATTTCTGTTATAACTTCACTCTTATTCTCAAAATGAATTAAAGCCTGTTTCTCTAATATGGATTAACTTTAATCTTGGTTTAATTTATCCTTCTTTATCCTTCTTCCTTTTCTAATCCTTAGAATTAAAAAAAAGAAGAAGAGTAAGTTAAACTAAGATTACAATTAATCTCTAAGTTTAACAATTGGTAGAAACAAGCATATGTGTATATACATAAAATCAAAAAATAGATGCTATACAATATTAATGATATTTTGTTTTCTTTAATAACTAATTAAACATTATTTCATAACATTATTTCATAATCAAATCGATTACTATACGATTTCCGGAAACTTAACAGAAGATGCCAGTCGATAAACATATTAAAAGCTTGCATTGTTTCTTACAGACAGGTGTTTTAGTAGATGCAGAAAGAGCGATAACAAATCTTTGGTAAATTAGTATATGACATAAATACACAAGAAACGCATTAATAATGTATGTCAAATGGTGATAAAGTCGATCAATCATGCCAATTTGTCAATCTGAATAGATCGTAATTAATCGAAAGATCAGGTTAATTGGACGTGGCATTTGCATCACCTGTTGGTATTCTTCACTTTTGTACGTGTAACTTCTCGCGAATGTCTCGACTTCGTCCTAAATTTCTAATTGCGCCGAATGTCTAAAATGTTCGATAGACTGACATGCAGAATATTACATAAGTCAGGAATAATCAAACTCGTCATCGTAGCTTTGTGATGTAACGCTTGTAAACTGATAACAATGTGCATTTCATATTTCACAGTCGTAATTGAAGAGAAATGTTGTAACGTTTTGACGAATATCTCGACTTACCTCAGCAAAGGTTAATGTCAATATAACAAATAAATCGAGTAAACAGAATTCATGAAAATGGCATCGATATAAAAATGAGAAATAATGTTTTGCCGGCAATCCGTATGGGGATCGTCGACATTCAGCCCATAGTAAGCCGTAAATCGAGCTCTAGCGTATACTTATCGTTATCCGAGTGCTTCTTATGGCGCACCTGCTTCAAGGTAATTACATGCGTGGGAGTTAAACCAAGAACTTGTTTCGAGGGTAATCTGCTTCCATACGTTACGCGTACGCGAGTATATCTATTTGCTGACTACGCGTCTCGCTCGGGGTTAGACTGCCTCCGTCATATTTCATATTGCGGGCAATCGTTTTATCATAATATTGCGCGTTAATAGCAGCATTAAGATTCGAGAAATTCTAGAAATGGAGAAATGAAGGAAGAATTGAGAAATTAAGAAGAAAAGAAATTGAAAAGAAATTTGCTATCTTTTCAGTTTTCTAAGAAATTGAGAAATTTTTCAAAAAATATATATTTATTAATCTACAATATTATCTCTTTTCTTACATAATAAATGATCTTATATAACACGATCTTATATAACATTAATATTAATTTAAAATGACAAAATAAGAACATATTTTCCTAATTGTACTTTCCTAACCTAGTACTTTCTAATAAAATGACGTGAATAAAAGTAAAACATCATAAAAACGAAATTAGACTAGAAAATTTAATTTTAAAAATTTAATTTTAAAAATTCGATACATTCCTGGTGAAAATTTTTCTTATAATTTTTATACACGAATTGGAACATTTTTCAGAAATACTCAGAAATATTCGGAAAGTTTACGTTTTCTCTCAGAATTTTTCATATATATGTAAATTCTGAAATATTCTGAGAGATTTCTTATCTCATAATTTCTAAAAAAATATTAAAAAATTTTTTTAATATATTATTTTATAACTTTTCATCAGAAATTAGATTTACAAAAATCTTAGAATATTTCGAAATATTATCTTACATAGAATCTTACGATATTTCATAATTAACATATATCGAAAATTCTGAAAAAAAATGTAGATTTTCTGAGAAGTGTTCCAATTCGTATAAAAATGTGAGAAAGTTATAACATTGTACAGAAATTCTGAAAAGTTATATGGAAGTTCTGAAAAATGATATGAAAAATTCTGAGAAAAATTTTCATCAGGAATATGATATTAGTATATTGTTTTATTGAATTTAGATAAAAGACTCTTACTCTTTTTTATGCAGATTTTTTAAATCTCGTCTGCGCGAATATTCAGTGTCCAAGATAAAAATAGGCATTAAGTTGTGTGTTCTGAAAGAGAGAAGGAGAGAGACCGGAAATTGTCGCCTCTTCCCTCTCTGCTTCCTACTCTTCCCTCACTCCTCTTTTCCTCCTCTCTTCTGCCACAGCAACCGGTGGACTTTCACGCGGCAACGATCCGTGTTCTGATGTGCCGCAATAATCGCGTATTGCGAGAGAAAACTGTCGTTGGGACAACCCTTTCGAATGGTCGTTGACCGATCGCACAATAAACGCCGAAGTTTGGCGAGAAAGTGGCGGTGATTATTTAACATGCACGGACACAAATAGTATGGTAAATCACGATGCGTTCTCGTGCAGTTATGCAATAAGATTTGTTGTATTTTATCGGTCCAATCGTATGTCAAATATTTTCTAAAGAACCTTCATTTAACGTCCCGAAGCGACGTGGTGCAGATTTGCGCAACGTATGATGTTGCAGATTAATTAAACGAACGATTAATACGCGCATCTTTTATTTTTCACAGATGATTAATGACGAAGCGAAATGAGATCCAACTCAGAGAATCTAAGAAACATACTTTTGTTTTGTTAATCCAATCAAATATCGAAACGTATTAACAATGTTTTCGTGAATTACATATAATATTATCTATGATTCGATATCATAAAGTTATTATACGACGAAGATCGTATTCGCGTTGTGAGCTCGCGAAATCACGTAGAAAAGGAGAGCGGAAGTGTTAACAAGAGAGAAGTCACGGTTACATGGCCGTGGGCCATACGCGTAGCCCGCCCGGGTTACCGGAAGTCGAGTGACCGTAACGTGGACCAGGTGAACTCGATTGGTCAGAGAGGATAGGGATATGAGAACGAAGGGGATGGTGATGGTAGCTCTTGCTCGTACTCGCAATCCTTGCACGCAAGGACTACGAGGTGAAGTGAGGAATCGCTCTGCCGTGCGTGCTCTCGTCTTCCTGCGTAAACGTGGGAGGAAGTGACATATTATGGTATCTCGCGAGTTTTGTGTGATCGAAAGTCTCTATCTTTGCTATTGAATTAATACGGTGAAACCATTTAATATGATCTCTTTCGTTTTTAATGGGAAATTTTAAGATATTGACCCCAATTTCTTTTTAAAAGCAATTAAACATAAAGTCCATATCACTTTTATAGGAAAAATTGGCACATTACAATTTCTTTTTTAATAACAATTGAATATAAAGATATGTTTACACATATTTAGCATATAGTTTACATTACATATATTATAGAATCTTAGAAATAAATTTATCGATAAAAGCTGTAAATATATCATTATACCTAATTGTTAGAATTAGAAAAGTAAATAGTTGACATTTTAGTCATTTTAGTTAAGTGTTTATAGATCATCACAAAGTATTTGACGTTGATTTTATAAAAAACGATTCTATGAAATTTCATCAAAAATATTTCCTTCTTACAAAACTTATTATAGATTCAAGAATTTGTTAACATCTATAAGAAATGATGTCTATCAAACGTGCCATGTATGCCAAGAGAAAGATCAATAGCGTACTGTATTTACCCACTCTATCATATCTTATACTCTACCTATAATCCCATCACATATCTTATGTAAAGTCGTTGCTCCGTAACAGAAGGCTAAACTCTGTTCGTTTAATTACTTCTTCGCTCTCTTTACTAACAAGCATTGGATAAATTCACAACTACCGGCAAGCAAGCGAGCGCTTGACTTTGTAGCGCATTATTTTCTCTTCGAATATGTCCGAGGCGAAAAAGGACATGAGAGAAGAGCCGACGTGGTAGAAGAGAAAGAAAAAGAGAGGGACGAGAGAGAGAGAGAGAGAGAGAGAGAGAGAGAGAGACACTCGCCATGTAAAGGAAATGACGTTGACACGTGTGTCTTTCTGAAGTATACGAGCACCCAGTTCCAACCACTACCACCACCAACATCATCACCACCTTTTCCAACACTGTGGAAAGGAGCACGACGATATATCTCCTTTCCTTACGCTCTTTCGTATCTTACAAGTTTACGCGTTCTCACGCTCTCCATCCCACTTCTCTCTCTTCCTCTCTGTTTCTCAGCTACATCTCGCCGTTTCCAACGGTGAGTGTACGCTCCGATAAACGTTCCACACGCACACACTTTTCGCACGTACGTGTGTATACCTGACTGCGCGCAGGCGAACACACTCCGATCGCCGAGATTACGAGGTAGGGCTTCAGGGAGAGAGAGCACATCAGCTTCCTAGTTATAATAAGCGCCGCAAAAAATGTGGCAAAAACCTGCTCAGCCTTCGGCAAGTATATACCGCGCCGAGCGCGTCCAGCAGCGGCCAGCTTCTGCTCGGCGCTCTCTATCGCTATCTATTCGCGTTCCTTTTGTTCCTACATCCTCTCTTCCTCGGCCTGCGCTGTGCAGCTTTCTTCCTTTTCGTCCTGTTGCGCTCCTCTCTTCCTCCTCCTCCTCCTTCCCTCCTCTTTGATCACCATAGGTGTTACCAGACAACAACCTGCACACCGGGGCCAGGCCAACTTCCTTCCTGCGGTCATCCTTTTCCGTCCTTCTCTCCCGATCTCTCTCTATTCTGTACACCAAGACAACCCGCCCCCTTCTGCAGCGCACAACCTTCCCTCTTATCCTCGAGCCGTTATCTATCACTGTGCCGTCGTTTCTTCCCCTTTTCTTCTTCCCTGACACCCGGGGCGGCGCATCCTCCGGCTCATCACGGCTGTCCGTCACGTTTTTCTACCACTTCCCACAACGTCGTGTATTGTTATTATTTCCCCGGTTATCGTTCCCTAACCTCTTCCTATCTGGCCTACCTGCAATAACGTAACGCGCTTTATCAATTTCCGCGACGTTAATCGACGATAATAATTTTCTCGCGGTGCGACTTCCGGGTTTCTTAGTGCGCGACCACGCTACTTACCTCGCCTTTGAATGAAGTTCGACAACGCGCCTCATGTAATTATTAATTAGATTACACACAACCGCACAGCTGCATCGTACACCACGCGATGTATACTTCTAGCGGCCGGAGTTGATTCATTAAAGTTCAGCTGTCTAACACAAACGAGCATCGCTAGCATCGTGATTATATTATTATTAATCATGTCTAAAGCAAATCTTTGAATTAGCAAGAAATTGAATACCTTTCTTTTAAATATCTCAATACGATAACATGTTTGTTATCAATAAAAGGATCTTAGTATCTTCAAAGTTTTTAATTTTTCAGAATTATAAAATAACATTCAATGATATTAATATGATTATCGTAAAAAGGCATTTTATTATTCCTTTTGTTGCTATTTTTACATCACTTTGAAATAGAATTCTTTTTATATACAGATATATATCTTTCTTGAAAATTAAATGAATGACTTTCCAGATTTTTGTGATGAAGCGCTTTCTAATTTAAGTGATTTAATTATAGTTTAAATCGCTTAAAGATTTTATCGAAATCTATCCGGGGTCAATAATAAGACGAACATCTGTTAGAAATCAAGATTAGAATCAAGCTCGCCTGTGTCTTGCCAAATTGTCTCTCGATAATTCGTTCCTCAGTTAATCTATCGAAACGAATGCAGCGTAACCTGTTGCAAGCGAGAGAGAAAAAGAGAAAATGGAGGAAGGAAGATGGGAAGACGCAGTCATGTCGCGTTCGTACATCGTACAGTTATACGTACGAGAAGCGGCGTAAAATATAGCTCTTGGAATCGCGAATGGTAGTCGCTGGAATGGGTGTCGAGAGAGGAGTGAATGTCTCATCGCGATTGACGGTACCGGAGCGAGTTTATGAATGGTCCTGTGGACGTGCCGGAAGTTGCTAGTCGCGCAAAGGAAATTTTTAGCCTTTACGCCCGCAGGCGACAAGTTTTTCATCAATCACACGCACAACATCTCGCGATTCGCCGTGCGACCGTAGGAAAGTTACTAAAACTGTGTTTGCTTTAGTAACGTATAATTACGCCGCCTTTTTATTGTCGATTATTCCGCCAACGAAGAAGCTGTAAAAGTACTTCGTGACATCCGCGTTTCTATCACCTCGTTAAAAACTTTACCGTTCGACCGTCATTTGCCTTTGTTATGTGTTGGTGTCATTAAGCACAATCATTATTACGCGATATGATTGATCGAAGGGTTGTTTTCATTTATGTATTTGCATAGACAGTATAATTACCAGTATAAAAACCAGTCATTCCAGAAATAATTTATGTAAATTTTATTGGTATATATTACTTATAAAAATAATTTTAATATTCGTATCTATCTTCGTATTCTTCTATAGTATATTCCAGTATTGGAACTTATCTAATAATTATACCTAAAGATATTTTATTATCATCTTGTTATATTAATATTCTTCCCCCAATGACTAGCATGAAATCTTTTTTATACGAATAGGTATATTTTTAAAACAAAATATTTTATCTCTCTCTCTCTTTCTCTCTCTTTCTCTATTTTTAATCATTTCAAAATAATGCCATAGAACGAATTACAGTAGAACTACTCCATTTATCCGATTATATTTATCGGGAAACAAGATAGTTTTAATAATCGAATAATTTGGACAGAGATTTATTAACACTACTTTCTATCAGCACTTATTATTTCCGATAGGAGCTGACATTCAGAAAACTGAAATCAAGCACGTCGAGTTCCTATTGTTCAAACTATGCCGTTCGAATATTTAAGACTGAGCATGAGCTTGTTTGTATAAATGAAATGCAGACAAATGAGTTCTATTATACTTGATTATTTGGCAGTCAAGCTCGATTTAGTGATGCGTCAATATCGCTGCATTGAAATAAACTTATCCATTGAGTTATATATTAATAATTAGATCGAAGTGCTCTTTTACGTTATTGATGATAATTTGATTAAATGTTTATAAAACAATTTGCAATCGAATGATATCCAGGGAGAAAAAAAATGTACATTTTCGAGTTTTGCCCAAGCGAGATATATCAGAAATTATATTGTGATCCATATATATCCTTCGTGTTGGCGTATATAAGCAATGAAGGCTACCGTGCTCGGAAAGATAGTCCACCCTGCTATCTGGGCAGCTGAAAGAAGGTCACGCAAGGAACTGCAGTCATTCTCGGAAAGTGCCGACTCGTTTCTTCATTTAGCGTGACGTCAACGTCACGACGACGACGACGACGACGACGACGACGACGACGACGACGACGACGACGACGACGACGACGACGACGACGACGACGGTGGCGGCGAACAGCAGAAAAGAAATCTGATCTAAGTGAGAAAGAGAGAAAAGAGAAGGAGATGAAGGAGGAGAAGGAGGAGAAGGAGGAGGGAGCCTCTCTCGGGACGGTCGAGGTGAGCTACCAGTTAAAGCGTGCGGCTCGGGCATGAATGAACGAACCGGCAAACCGAATGAAGGAAGGAACGGACAGCGGCGGACTTGCGCGCCCGTGTATTAGCCAACTTGGTATTTACTCCTCGTCGTGCGGACTCCGCGTCGCGCATGTGTGTACTGTACGTGCACGTCACCTAGCGCACCCGTACGCCTTGATTTTACGCGCGCGGCACGGCCGATTGAAACAGAAAGAAGAGGAGTGAGAGAGACAGATCGGGAGAGAGAGGAAGAGCGACAGAGGAAGAGAGAAAGATAGCGAGCGAGGGACGCGCGCGCGCATTCGTAGCGTGAGTGTCGACGCCAGTGTTAGTCCGCCGCGTGTGACGGGAGAGTATTCATTCATAAAACTCAGAGCGAGAAGAGTGAGGGCTAGGAGGCCTGCTGGCCTGTGCCGCACCACTCCGCTGTCGCGTCGTGCGATCGTAGCGTTGGTGGGGAGTCAAGTGTTTTTCGTCTCCCTCTTGTATGTCCCTTCCAGTTTCGTCATCGATCTCGCTCGTTCTTCCCGTCTCGCGCGTACGTTTCAACTTCTCTCTCTCTCTCTCTCTCTCTCAATCCCTTCCTCTCTTTTTCCTTCTGTCTTCATCGCTCCGTTAATTCCACCTGGGTATCTTCTTCACGGATGACCCATGCCGCTCGCGTTACTCTTTTCATGATTTTACGTTTTTACCTTCGCAAAACAGCTCGGTTAGTCGTATTTTCGGATTGCATTCTATATTCGCGTCTGCTTAACGTTTTTCCCTACTCCTCGGTTCCATTCAGCTGAAAATATCGCTACTCTTACGTGTCCTCTGGCCTACGTATATTAAGAATCTCCTACGTCTCTTTTCGCATAATTCGGCTCGATCTTCTTTTCCTCTCCGCTTCCGACCCCTATATACCTCTCTTTCTTCTCTCTCAATCTCCGGAGTTGCTATCTACGGCATACTTCCCCTATAATAAACCGAAGTCCCTTGCCGCCCACCTCCTTCGCGCGTCCTCATCTTCTTTCGTTCTTACAGCCTCGCTCTCCCTCCCCCCCCCCTCTCCCCGTCCCTCCTCCTGACATCCACGCGAGCGCACGTTACATACACATAACGCGACTGTCATGCGACTTAGCCATCCGTGACACCGGAGTCACGATGAAGGGAACCGACTCACCGATCGTCTTACTCTTGTTCGTTTCCCTCTCTTCCCCTCCCGTAACTTGGTTCCCTGTAGCGTGCGAAGAAAGCATCTTCGACGCTTTACCCGCGTTTTACCGCATCGTTTTGCGGCTCCCCCCGAATATGGTTCCCCGCAAAACTCGCGTGTTCACCTGAGTGAGTCGTGTGAAACGAATCTTGAATCGGTACTACTTACGTCGCCCTCCTCTCTTTGCTGGACCGTCGACGCCCGTGAAATCTTGGCTGGCCTCGCGAATACATAAGACGCGATTGAAGACGCATCCACTTCCCTTCTCCGAGAGAGAGAGAGAGAGAGAGAGAGAGAGAGAGAGAGAGAGAGAGAGAGAGAAGTTCTCCACGACGCTCGATCCCCCTTCTCTTACTCTCCACTTCCCTTCCCGCTTCGGGTCTTCTACTTTTCTCCTGCACCTTTGCTCTCCTCTGCCTCTTCTTCTTCTTCTTCTTCTTTGGAGTTTCTGCCCCTCGTTTCTCATTCTCCCTCTCTCGTTCTAGCTCTCTCTTTCTCCCGACGTACACGCACTTACCTGCGGAACACGATCGTATACGTGCCCGACAGTGGCGCTTCGGCTTAACGAACTCGAACTCCGGTGGCGCCGAAGGAAAGATCGTTTCATAGCCGGGGCGGCGGATCACCTCGATCCTCGATGCGCGAGCCGCGCGATACACAACACACGGACGCACGGTCCTGAGTACGAGGAGCGTCCGTGACGTAGCGCAGGGATACGTGCGTGCGCTCTCTCGGCCTCTCGCCGTTCAGTGCGCGCCGTCTCCAGTCTCGCGTGTGCGAATTCCCTCGAGAGTGTGTCGTCAAGTGCCGCCGCGCTACGAGATCGTCGTCGTAGCGCGCGATCGCAGGTAGCTATCTCGACTTGGTGAAACGCGATCGAGGGAATCCAGGCGCGCCTGTTCGGTACGAACGAAGACGTTCCCAAATACGTGATAAAGCGGGCGGAGAAGAAAACGCGAAACGGAGCGGGGCATTTCCGTCTCTGACGGACCGGGCGACGTTTCATATTTTCGGACTCTCGCTCCCTCCATCGAGGAGTTGGTTCTATCTCGCCACGCCGCTCTCCGTCCCCTGTCCTCTCCCTCCTACTGGTCCCAGAGCAACGAGCGGTTGCGCAAGCAGGTATTCGGAAATAACTCGTGTGGGTCGCAGTTATGAATTGATAGCAAACACATGGTGGACATGCTGTGCTCCGAGCCCGCCCGACCAGTAGTGCGCCTCATCGAGGCCTCCAGATTCTTCTCTTGATCTCCTCGCAACGTGATTGCCTCGCCGAATTCAGCCCGCCATTGACAATTTGAAACTGTCAGCGGCCAGCGGTTGGTTTGTGTTACGTTTCGCTACACTGTGACGCTGTGTCAACAATTGGTGATTTCGATGGCACCGATCATTTATCGTTTCGAGTAACGGTGCGTTGTCCCTGCGTCGAAAAGTGTATTCGTCGCAAAGTGATTTGCCAATCGACGCCGGTCGGTCCTTCGATAGGAATTCTCTCCTCTTTATACGTCAGAGGACGTGTGCATTATGGGATAGACAATCAGGACAATCACTCTTCGTCTTAAAGGCTGAACCGACGATAAATCGATCGGCGATGTGATCATCGGCGCCGTGTGGGATCAAGTTCAATGTTATACACGTGGAATTAAATGAGCCAATTTTTCATCTTTGATGGTGCACCTGTGATTTAGATGATTTCACTACGAACGACGAATTTCCGCACCTCGAGAAACATCGAGAGAGAAGGAACGAGAAGAAACATGAGTTTGGTGAAATATAAAAGAAAAACAAACGAATGACACTGATGATCCTGGACTACGTGCATGTGCAGTGATTACACAAGAGGCACTCATGTATGTTGATTACGGCGGCGACACTTATGCCGGAATGGGAATCAAGGCCATGAAGTCCTTTGGCAGGTCCAGAGGTAGGAATCTCAAGGACAGAGTTAACTAGTTACCTTACGTTTGTCTCGTTATAACAAGGTGTAATGAAGCGTAAAACATTTAATATAATGATTTTGAGGGGGTTTGTTGATAACCATAAGAGTTTCACTTGTAGAATGTTACGCGATTTCAAGTCATTATTTGTGGTTATCTTTTTTTCTTATTATATATTGAATATGATCAATATTGAAACTCAATTGCGAAAATGATTAGCATTGGCGATTATAAATAACTTATCACGTCAGCAAAATTAAATGAAACGGAATAAAAGTCGTAACATTTATATGACGATAAATATAAGATTTTATAAATAATATAAGATTTTTACGGTAAATTGATTTAGACTCATTGTGAGCTTTTGTATATTTACAATTTGTAGTAATGCCTAAATCACAATGCCGGAAAAAATGAGATTAATTATAACTAAGAACCAAATTAATATATTCTATAAAAATGACAGAAAATTTTATTTTTAGCAAGAGAAATTATTTTCATTTCAGTATATATTTTTTATATATCTTATATAT
>NW_017259245.1:2605710-2617019 GCF_001594045.1 Atta colombica
AAAATTACATTAGCTTATATTATTATTTATATTATTATTATAGCTTATATTATTATTAAGTAAAATTCGTCTGCAAAATACACAACTATAAAAGAATATCTACGATATGCAGATTTAGTAGATACTCACTTATTCGTGCAGTCTGCAATGGTAATTAGAGGATGGTACATAAATTTGGTCCGTGCAACTCAGGTCATGCGCGCGAGTCCGACTTCCGGAAGTGAAGACTAACCCTGACTCTGACATTGGAGACGCCGTGATCGTGCCAACGTGATTAACGCAAACGTGACTTAGTTTCCGACAGATTGTGGCAGATGTCATCGACGATGCTCGCGCGCGAACATAATCCGTACTGCTCGAATGCACTTCCTGCAGTTGGGAGGACTCGCTACTAGGAAATTTTGACTTATTATAACGAGACGACTTATTATATCGGTTAATCAAGGTGGCAGGCACGAAGTTTATTTAAAAATTTTGAATTTATTTTATTATTACACAAACCAATTAACAATTTTGTACAGTTTTTGTACAAAAATAATAATTAACATTCTAGCACATTAATATCAAAATTAAAAATCTCACGTTACATACAAATATTTCATAGTAAATATCTCTCTTTACGTAAAAAAATCGAAAATGTGCAATTAACTTGTGACATTATATTATTTTATATTGTTATAAAAATAATAAGATTGGAAAACGTGTAATCATGATATTTTTCAAGTTTTAGCAATTATTTTTGTGTAGGAAATTTTCATTTTTTTTTTTATCTAGTTGAAAAAACTTTTCGCGAGCATAGATTTATTGAAATATTTTTAAAAAATTTATTCGCTGCAAGACTTATCTAAGAGTTCGTATAGTTAAGCAGTTTCTTACGGCCTCCTGTGTGCAATCCTTAAGTAGGGGATCTGTCGAGCAAGTAGTTGCTGCTGCTATTCGACGATACTTCCTGGCAACCGGTTTTGAGCCAACTGCTTGATCCGTTTTCTTCGTTGCAGATATCGCAAGTAGAGCTCTTACTATTCAAAGTATTTCTGGTATTCGTATATTGGATTAATATTGACAGTACAGTGGAAACGATCGCACGGCTACGCGGATATTCTATGATGTGTTCGAAGACCGATTCGATCAAGTTTGCAGGAGAGTAATATACAACACGAGTATATAATGAGCGAAGATTAACCGCGCGGTATCGCGGGGAAAAAACAAAAATGGTGTACTCGTTTGTTTATTGAGGGCATCGACTTCTCGAGCAAAACACTTGAGATCGTCCGGAGCGAATCAGATTTTTTTTTTCAATGATTTACGTAACTTTCGAGTTGCAAGTACACATGTAAAAAAAAAAGGTGAAACACTTGAAGTTTGAAGTTTGAATTTAAATACTAATGCTTCTTGTTAATCACGATGTCCTTTCACTTCCATTCGTTACATTGATATATCTTAACTCAGGGTTAGTGATGTATTTCTTTCATTTCTTTAATTGACTCGATGTAAAAATTTGAAAATATAATGAAAATTATGTACTTTTTTATTAAAACTATACTCTCTGAATTAGTGGATAATCTGATATCAGTGCCAAGTATGCCACTGGTAATCAGTGAATTAAATGTGAGAGCCTAATCTAGCGCTAATCTTTATTGTGTGATCTAACTAACCTTGTTTTAGTGCTTAAATTCATTGAATATGATATTGGAAGATTGAAATTAACGTGCAATCAGTATTTTAGTTATACAATACTCAAACATTCTTTCTTTTTTAGTTGAACTTCACTAATTATCAGTGTAAAGTATGCCACTGGATAATTAGTGATTATACACTGATTCAGATTTAAAGAATAGTTCTTATTTTCAACATTACTTAATCGAAATATTTATATCGATTGTTGTTGCTTAATCATAAATTTTACGACACTAAATAATTATCAGTTGAATTGCTGCTGAAGTATTTTTCTACTTTTAATAGCTACGACTTACTGTCCCTTTTTTGTACTAGAGCTATTGTTATTTTAACGAAACCCATAAAAAAGAGAATATTTCTATAACAGTTGTTTAATTCGAATGAAAGCTTACGTAATATTTAAAAGATATTCCGAGAACCTAGTTGGCATTAAGCTGAATACTTACATTCTGTATTGTAAGTAGTTTATAGGTTAAAAGACCTTTAAAGAAGATTTTGGCATGTTTCTCTCCATCACAAAGTTTATATTTAGAGAAATAATATCCTAGCTAAAAGAAATCATAAATGCAATTTTTTTTTAATGTGTCTTATTTTAATAATCTGGACACAAAGCAGATAGATATAATTTAATTGGAGAGATTAATTGTTAAAGTTATACGAAAGATGTCGCACTTTGAATTATATCTGAGAATTATATCTGAGAATTTCAGAATTCGGAATTCATTATGTCAATTACGGCCATCTGAAATATCGTTTACAACATTTGTTACACGTTATAAAGTTGATCCGCTTAAGCGAGCGCGTTAAATGGGGATTACTTATAATTGCGCGAAATGAGAAAGTGGACACTTTGTGGCGCGGCACGCCATGGCGCGACGCACCGAGGCATAATACAGGCAACGTAGTATTTCAATAATTCATTTCGTGGAAGTAGCAAGATTACACGGACGCTACAGACAGTGATTCTAACTTTCATTGTCAGTACAATGACATAAGCATTGCGTTGTAGCGCGCCGTCGTTGCTTTCGACTGACACGCGTACGAATTGTACGCCGCATTACATACACTAGAAAACAAGTTGTTTCCCGTTCGATTGTTACATCAAGCAAATTATTTACTTAGAAGAATCGAGAAAATTATTTACCATAACAAGATTTTTATCATTGAAATTAAGAAAATTAAATTTTTAACAATTATGATTTTTTTTTTTTATAAATCAAAGTCATTAATAACAATCAACGATTGAGTTCTAGAACATCGTATAACATAAATCAATCTTTTTGTATACATTCCGTGCAGCATGTGAACTATATAATGTAGCTGATTTCTTTTCATTGATTCTGTAATTGTGTGAATTATGCAACTTATACGATTACGAATTGCACAATGAAAATCCGTCGCAATAGCGCCTCGGCGAATATTCATGGCACGCATCGAAGTAAAAATGTAAAATCATAAAACGAGACATTACACATCCCCAATGCCCTTCTATAAATATCCACACGTATTTTAAAGTCAGTCAATCATATCCCGAACTGATTACCCCGAGCAATTTCGTATCGATCCAATTGTGATCGTTGGCGTTTATTCGTGGGTCTCGATTCTGCAAATAATTCGTAATTCAAACTGCATTTGCCGTGATATATACTTTTTATAAATACGATATAATTTATTATTTAAATATCGTAATTTGTATTTATTATAAAACATTCACGTAACAAAAAAAATTAATGATACACTGAAAAAAAAAATCTTAATTTCAAAGAAATATTTCTTTACTCGTATTAAAATAAATTATTTCTTTGGATCAATGAAAATTTCTTTGAAAATAAGATATTGTACATTGAAAATAAGATAGTGTAATTTTTCAAAGAAATTTTCATTGATCCAAAGAAATAATTTTTTTTAATATGAGTAAAGAAATATTTCTTTGAAATTAAGATTTTGTTTCAGTGTAGATTTTAATGCTTTTTTAACAGATTAAACTTCCGCGTATATTAATTGTCACTAACTTACACGGAGAGAATTTTTTCTTAGAGTTTATCCTGAAAATATGATAGTCTTGATAGTATTGTATTTTCAAGAATTTTAATGTAAATCTATCTCATTCATTAATAAAACTACAATAAAGTATAAAAATAAATTTGATTAATTTTACTGAAATATATGTTAAAAATCCTTAAAATATTGTATTGTACCACAACTGCCATATTTTCGGGGGGTAAATTTTAAAACAAAATTCTTTCTGTGTACAAAGTATTTTCAAAAGGATTCCTAAGTTGTGAGAAAATCTTTGCAACATGAATGAAAGATGACGCGCGTGTCCGCTCGCATGTGTATTTGTTCACAGCAGTGAGCAGCAAATGACTTGACCCGATTATAGCTCTATGTGTGTGTGTGTGTGTGTGTGTGTGTGTGTGTGTGTGTGTGTGTGTGTGTGTGCGCGCGCGCGCGCGCGTGTGTGTGTGTGTGTGTGTGTGTGTGTGTGTGTGTGTGCATCAAAAAGTCTCGCATCTGGCGAAGATGTGCTGCGAACAACTGCAGAACGTTATCTTGGTTCCGGTTTCAAAATGATGGCTGTTTAGCTCCCTCAAACATTCATAAAATCTGACGTATAGAATACAAAGTGGCGCACTTTCTCTTGTAGACATCAAATTAACAATAAGAGAAATATTGTACTTTTCAATATTAAATATTAAATTTAACAAATTTTGATTAGCTTTATGTGATTATTAGATTTAGCGACAATAAAATTAAAGGCAACAGTAATTTGCAATTGTTTACTTCGAATTGAATCCAATGTCTGATTTTTTGACATTTGAAATTGATGTGATTATTACAAAAACACATACGCTTATTTATATTTTCAATTTAAAGTGGAATGCTGAACATAACAAATTAGGCCAACTCTCAAATGTTGTAGAACAACTTCTACACAATATTGGTTTCGCGTTGCTTTTACACCAGTTTCACAACGCAATATTGGTCTTACATTGGTTTTATATTGATTTCACAGCGCAATGGATTTTGCATTGGTTTTATACGACTTTCACACGTAATCGGAATCACATTTGCGTAGTTATTATAGTTCACAGGCGGCTATGTCGGTCACGACGACGATGCATTTGCAAGTACGAATAGCAACGGTATGTAACAACAGTCGACTATTAAAGGGGAGGGGACCGGGGAGATGTGGTTTTTCTAGGAAAAAAAAGTAACGATAAAAGCCTGATATAAATTATTTCACGGAATCTGACAGCGTGCACGAGAGGAGTAACTAATCAGTTGTAGAACAGTAATTGATTCGCAGTCCACGATGCGATGAAATGCTATAATCACGTTAACTTGTTTTATATATGTGATTCATTAACCAAAATGTTGCTAGAGTATTGGTTGTGTTGCCGGTCAGTCAGGAAGTCAAAAGCTTTTATCACATTTTATCTCACTTCGGCCATATCTCGGCAAAACACTCCGCGATAATCGGAGTGTGACAATGGCGCCTGTCACGCAGAACCGTTTCTCTCATCTCGAAGTTTATAAAAAATTGTTCTGCGCAAACAAGTACAAGTTTCAGAGATATTTAGATATGAGAAAAATAAGGCTTATCTCTTGGGACTTTACGATATAATTCATTGTCTTTTAAATATTATTTTTAATTATCTAATCATTTCTTTTATCACTGAGAGAAATGTTAGGTCGAAAATAGACAAACAAGAAAATTTTGATTATATTAATCAGAATTTTGGTTATCTCTACTCGAATTTTAGTAGATTTAATCAAAAAATTTTCCGGTTAAGATAAACAGGATAAACATAAAATTTTCTAGTTAAAAATAACTAGAATCCTAATAGAATTCATATAATCAGAATTTTCTAATTTCCATTTTTCTGAATTCCATTTTTAGCCAAATATTTTTTTGGTGAGTCATTTTATTTGTATCTATTTGTATTTGTATTTATTTAAAGCAGTGTATTTTAACTGTTCCATTATATGTAATAATATATCTTCATTATTACATATAATTCGTAAGAAGTTTTCGAAATTTTCTTGCAAATTAGACTTTTATATATACAGGAGGTCCCATAAGTTTTTGCCAATCGCTTTTGTGTAGATAAAAAAATCATTTATTTCTCCTTATAGAACTCTGAGAATTTTTTCAGAATTTTTTTATTAACTTTTTAGTACTGCATTTTCTTATTTTGACCAACATGAGAAAATATGGTATTAAAAAATTCTAAAAAAATTCTCAAAATTCTTCTTTATGAAAAGAAAATAAACAATTTTTATCTCTCGCTATTTTTCTATAAAATTGGTAGTATTTGAATAAAAAATTATTAAAAATCAATATTCAGCGATTGTTAATAATTAATATTTCATTAATTTAGCTATTGTAAAAATTGCGAAATGATAGAGGACTTTCCGACTCAGTTTAATCTTTTCTATCTACACAAAAGCGGCAAAGCTTGACAAAGGACACCCTGTATACACATCTATATATATTTAAATTTTGTTTTTGAATTAATCCAAAATTAATTTTATTTTAATGGTATATTTGAATTTAAATATTTTTTAATTTTTATTCTAATTATTTATTTATGTCATTTTAATAATATTTAAATTTTTGTACGTATGAGAAATCTGCATGTGAGAATAGAATCGAGTTTTTGAAGAAAAATTATTAAACAATTTTTATACTTCTTGTGAGTCTTGTGAGTCGAATCATTTTTATTCAGCAACGCGTAGTTGGGTGTGCAAATTAATTGGCACGGACAACGATGGTAAATTGCGCGAAGATTACTTACGACTAATTATGGAATTCTGCCCCTGTTATCTCGGCGAAACACGCGGTTTCGCGATAATCGTCGGTTAACAATGACGCTACCGCTCGTTACCATCGCGCGCTATCAACTGCCGCGTACAACAAGGACTCTTTCCTTCTCCCCCATTCCTAGCGCCCGGCAATTTATCAGCACCAGCAACCGACCGTTTTGCGATTGTGATATCTCGTTGGGGGATTACCATCGCCAGTTCTAAGTACCTCTCCTTGAATTTTTCAGAGCCTCAATGAGCTGATAATCTCGGTTTGTCCCGCCCGCCACCTCGTGTATGATAATTCGCGGTTATGATAACGTATCCTGAATCACTGACGCTCGCTGTCGACTCAAGACACAAAGCACTCCGTTTTTAGTATGTTTGCCCAGCTACGCATTATGAAAGTTAATTGCTCTCGCACTATTGATAACTAAGTTAAGTCGTAGTTTTGATCTCGATAAACATATCACGGTAAGGAAAGGCCTTACTCTGAAGGGAAAGATTTTTTCGTTTCATCCTCTCTTATCTTTGCCTTGATAAATTTGACAAAAATCGTAAAATTAAATTAATATCTTCTTTAGAGGAATGTTATAAAATATACATAAAGTACATCAGCAAATATTATTAAAATAAAATTAATTTTAGTCCGAGTTCTTATAAATTTTTTATGTTCAATTTCATGTTCTTTTGATTGAAAGTAATTTTTTATAAAATTGTTATCGTAAGAACCGCCGCTTGACTTTACCGTAAAAGTCCTTTATTTACAAGTATGCCGTAATGATTGAGTATAATGTAGTCACCGCATGCGGATAATATGTCTGTCCAATTCGATCGCGTCGCATTTGTACGCCTTAGGAGGGCATAGAGAATTCTGCGTTCTACCCCAATGGGGCTTCTTATACGGGATGAATGGCCTTACAGCCTAGTCACGCTGATGCGAGGCGATGCGATGGATGAAACCAAACGAGCGCGGGAGAGCCACCGACCGGAGCAACAGGTGTATACCACGGAAAGGCGGGCTGATGGCACGCTGATACTAACACGTGCTTGTACTTGCACTTGTACATAGTTCGGTTTTAGTACAAGTACGGATGTCGTGTTGTGTCTCCGATCTCTAATTCATTTCATGATATTCAATTTCTATTAGTCTTAACGTACGTTAGCGAAGTTAAAGTTCTTCCCAAACTTCTACTTGACGAAAAACTCGACATCATCATTTGACAGTTTGACATCCCAAGTTGTTTTTTAAATTAATTATGATTGATGAATTGTTACGTTGAGTTTTCCTATCACATAGATCGTTACGTAAAACAAATAGGTACAATAATTTTGATTTTACAATCAGAATTTTATAAGAAATACATGTTTTTTTTTTATTTTATCCTTTTTTGTGCTTCATAAAATAATCGTTGCTTTCGTCGATATCAGTTCTTCAAGCATTAGTACATTATTACGCTATCCGAAGAATAATAATTTTCGACAGCGTGAAATAAGAACGACAGACGAATTTGGAGACGTGTTCCTCTCGCGCAGTTTGCTCAGAACAGCTGCCGCAGTTGTTTGGTTGCCGAGTATTCTTGAGGTGTAGAGGAAAGAGGGATAAGCCAGAAGACGTTGGTAGCACGTGCCTCCTGTCGGCTATACTCGTGAAGGTTACACATTCACCCTAGCATATTCCAGATGGACGAGAGAAAAAAAATCTCCTTATAAACAACCGCGAAGCTTGGGTTTGGAGCTGCTTTCATAGAACGTTCATTCGACTTGATTATTCTCTTTTAAAAAACCGCAGAATTTAATATCCATTTTATTATTTTATTATTTTTTTTTATATAAAACGATTTCATTAGCATTGATGAAATATGTAGCAATTATTACGTACAGTGGCGTATAAAAATTTTCGGCCAGTGTTTATAAAAAAAAGCCTGATAAAATTTTAATCAGGTACAAAATTTAGTACAAAATTTCCACATCTTGTACTAACATCTGATAAAGTTGGTTAAAATTTATGTCAGGCTTTGTTTTTTTATAAATAAGAGTACAAAATGTGTCAATGGCCGGAAACTTGCACGCCATTGTATAAATTTAATACGTATGTAAATCAATAAATCAATAATCATATAAATAATAAATGAATAATTCGAGATACTCTAAAATTAGGAATGTGATTAAAAATATTAAAATTACTAATAATCATTTAATGACTTTAAAAAATATAATAAATAAGAAAATGGTCGAATAATATGATAATATGATAAAGAGAGAAAGTAAATGAAAATAAATAATTTCGCAGTTTTAACGCAAGTAAAGGAGATACATAAAATATAAGAACAGAAATCTTGGAATGTCAAATATTTCGAGCAATTTGTTTTTTGTAAGTGAAAGAAATAGCAGTTGCAGAAACGGGACGACTATAACTACATAGTTTCTATATCTTTAATGGATTTTGTAATAACGTATCGTTTATGAATGATACGTCTCATAATATTATATATGCTCATAAATTACTATTCTGACTTTTATGTTTCATATTATTCTTATAAAAAAATTTACAAGATTGAGAGAGAGAGAAATATTTAAAAGCTCATTGTTCTTCATTGAAACTCGAGCCAAAAGTTTTTATTTCCGATGAATTAACAAACAACATATATTCACAGTTACTACTTTTTTTTTCTGTAAGTTTCTCGTATAATTTACAGAGCAGATAACGTCTAATTAAGCGTATCTAATTATTCCTGATTATAAATGTGTACTTTAAAGTTTAACTAAGGTTATCGGATAAAAAAATAATTTTATCGGCTGGCATTAATTACTTGAAGAAGGTATATAACTTGGTCATTGCGCCAATCGCCGCAAATAACGCAAGCTATGCAAATTTATGTTGAACGTGTCGAGGGTCAAATGCCACTTGGGTCGCGAGCTTCGAGTATTTTAAATTTCCATTTCGATTAAGTAAAAAGGATCGCGCTTCGTCTAACTTGACATCGATCGATTCGAAACTAAATACTTTTTAAAGAAAAACGAAGAAGAAAAAAAAAGGAAAACTCGTTAATCTACGATGCATCAACTCGCAGCACCTGCCAGCGAACATATCGCGGTATCGCGATCTCTCCGTTACATTCAGGCTACAAATGATACATTACAGATACCTCGACCGCTCTGATTTATAACGCGATGTAGCAATATAATATACTCGACACATACTATAGAATGCATTCTATTTGTAAAATCAACTACTGATATCTAGAATTAAGCTCAGTATGTAATTAAGTTTGGATTTTTACACACTTAAGTCCCAGATTTACTTTTTTTTTTTTTACATCGCAATACGTTACATCCAATCCGGGATAAATTTTTTCTTACCGTCAATATAATTATTTTGAACTTTCAAATAATTACATTATTAAAATGTTATTATACATAATATTATTATATATAATGTGTTATATATAATGTTATATATAATGTTATTATATATAATGTAATAATAAATATTATACATTATTATTACATTATTATCAATTATTATCAATTATTAATTATTTTCGTATTTTCTGAATAACGCACAAAAAGATTAGTTTTGCTCAAGTACTTAAAAATTCAGCTAGATACAAATTTGAAAATAATTTTGTTCAACCATCAAATTGGTTGATCAGAACGTCAAAACTTTCTGCTGTATTATTCAACATACTTGAGATTCCTATGTAATTATCTTAATGATCCAACAAAATTATTTTTAGGCCTATATCTATATATAATTGAATTTTTAGAGTATATAGGAGACTTCGATAAAATATTTGTTTCTGTGCGTCTATTTTAAAAAGAAGGCTTTTTTCACGATATTCTTAAAGAAATGTTTCATCTGTCATCCTTAAGGAAACGTGCGTTTTTTTTTATTTTCTCACACAAAGAGGGGATTTAATTTATTCATTAACAATGGAAATAAATACTTAATAATCGAAATGCATAATCCCAAGCGCGCGATATCGTGAGCCGCGAGTCGATTATACGCAGCGTCCGCGCGAGCGACAGAGTAGAGCCGCAAACGTCGTTCCTGCGAAACTTCGCTCCTTTGAAATTCCACTCGCGTGGCCGCGGTTGCGCCGTTGGCACGTGAATTTTCAATAGATCGCCTCGTGTCTGAGACGCACCGCTCGCACGTTCGTCACGCATTTGAACAGCGATCAGCGAGGACCTATCTTTGGGCTATCCTTATGCGGACAGATACAATTTCGATGATCAAAAATACAAGCTTGCCCCATTAAAATCTTTTATAAACAAAAAGCTTTTAGCTTTTTTAAACGACATTATTCGGAACCGGTTTTCGTTTTACCAAATTATTGGCAGAAATAATCTCTTTAACTTGTTGATCCTTGTATTTCACTATTGACGCGCATCTAGAACAGATTAGAATGCCTGATATGTATTTCTATCAATGTAGATTAACTGTAATCTTGGTTTAATTTATTTCTTATCTTTTTCTAATTCTTAGAACTATGAAAAAGGTAAAAAGTACATGGGAAGCACGATTTTACTAGTATCGAAAGTATCGAAAAATTTTACTATCTTGAGAGAAAAATGTCAAAGTATTGCGAAGCAAATGTTATTCACGAAATTTGATTGTGATAACGAAATATATATTTCTATGAAATATATCTTATTTTTGTGAAATATCTTTTATTTCTGTGAAATGTATCTCATAAATTGCAAAAAATATAAAATAGATAGCTTATTTGCTAGGAAAAAAAAATTTTATTTCGCCCGTATTTAAACAAATATTTATTTCAGTGAAAAAAAGAAAAAAAAAAATATATATATATATA
>NW_017259245.1:2617119-2622608 GCF_001594045.1 Atta colombica
GAAAATAATTTTGTTTTTGGACCATTAAAATAATAATACTATTCAATTTCAAATAGTAATACAAGAAATTTTTAGCATCCTACATCATTATTTTGACAATTTAACAAAATCATTTGTATCTAATAACTAAATTTTCTAAACTTTCTTACTTCAGCTTCAAAATCATCCTTTTCGTGATAAATTAAACCGAGACTAATGTTAATTTACACTGATAGAAATGAGCAACTCAAATTCTTCGTACATTGAGAAAAAACAAATCAATTTTAATAAATATTTAGTCCAATACTGCCAACTGAACATTTACTTACCATAAATAAATATTTGTTCATTAAAAAGAATGATTGTTAAATCAAATAAATATTTTCTGTATCAAATAAATATATCTTTATATTTATTGGCAGTATTCAACTAAATATTTATTAAAATTAACTATATTTTTTCTCAGTGTGTTTATACAATCGCATAGATTACGGACGAGGGGTTCTAATGTCGTTGTATCTCGCCGCTGATATCACGAGAAAAGTACGTGAATGCCGTAAAGTGCCGTCTCTCATTCGCCTCGGTGCGTCGTAGAACAAGCGCAGCGTCGACGGCGACGGCGACGACGACGACAACGACGGTGACGGCGATGCACCTGCCTGCTCTGGCGGCAGTTGCACCCCTCTTTATGACGATGCTATCTAAGAAGGCTGTATGTGCCCCCTTCGTTTCGCTTTTGCTCGCTTCACCGTTGCTCCGCGTCCCGTGCTGGTAGTCGTGCGAGCGACACCTGACGCACGTACGCACTCGTAAAACGCGCGCGCTCGCGCACACGTGCGGCATACACGCCGTTTGCACGCGCACTTCGCTTGTGAGAAGCAATATTAATCCGCCTTCTCATATGCCTGGGAGGGCTAAGTGCTCTTAAGCTTCTTTTCCCCGTTTTACCTCGTTACTATCTTTCATTTAGCTGATCCGGCGAATCTGTTTCACAATGCACTTTTATTTTAAATAAAGCCGTACTATTATTATAGCTTTCTATAGAGGGAATCAACATATTGATGTATTACATGCTTATCGTCATCGAGCACCTATGTATCGCAAACTTGTGACGTATTTGTATCAAATTTGTGCGTGCGGAATTCTCGTTCTGAGAAATTCAGGTATCTGCGCATATAAGTTAATTGATACACTTATAGTGCATCTTACAATATTTTTTCGTAAAATATTAAAATTAGATTTAAAAAATGTTGAATTATTAATTAATTGTATTGTATGTAGATAAAATTAATATCTTTGTTTACATAAATATAAGTATCAAATAGGGGGAGATGAGAAAAAATTAATTTGCATTAATCGATCAGAAAGTTGCCGCAAGGGATCTAAATGCAATCACGATTAAAGTATATTTATATTTAATGATATAAAGTATATTTAAATGTCTTTTCGCGTTTTTTTTAGATATACCGGCGCAAGTGCCGCCGTTAACACCTGGGACCAATAAGAAGATGACTGAGGCTCTGGAGGCCTCCTTCGCGTCTTGGGAAAAGGAACGACTCCGCCTGAATATAACTAAAGGTCAGCTCTCTTTTATTCTCATTATTCTTGATTATACTTCTTTGTGATTACTCGTAAACATAGCTCATACAAGCTTAGTTAAAATAATCGTATCACCTTTTTCTCATATAATAAAATCGCGTTATTACAAGGTGAAATTATAAAGCATATTTTTACATCCATCGAATATATGTCTTTATTATAAAATTATAAAATCTGTAGTTCTAGACTAATAGATCAGTAAACTGATATCTACGCGATATTTAACGTACTTCAAAATTACAATTGTAACTTTAAGTAGATGAACAAATTTTGCAGCAATAGTAATCGTCTTACGAGCGTAAATATTAATCTCTGATCTTTTATGACGGTTTATACGATTTGGAATTTATGATCGTTGTACCGCCTCACCGCGCAAGTTGTTGAAAAAAATCGCTGCAGGCGCACAGAAGAGGGAGAGACAGCATACGCACGCACGTATATACGTTCGTGTTGCGTGCGTGCGTGCGTGCGTGCATGCGCGAGAGACGCGCGTAGACGCGGGTGCGCGCGATGTGACGCGATGTGCGACGAGGCGGCCGGCGATGTGCAGGAATTGTGAATGTGATGTTGATGGTTCTGATGGGGAGCCGATGCCACACATCCGGTATGCGCATTCAGAGCCACGCGGGTGTGACGTTACTTCCGGTCTACATGCCCTGGGTTCGTACCCTCCAGGCCAGATCACCTACAGTCTGACCTCCATGAACCGAACGAGCCACCTCCTGCTCCTCTTGCCATTTCACTTCGACCCTGAGACCCTGATTCTTTTATTTTCAGAAAACATTAAAGCATTATTAGAATTATCTTAGTAGTATAAAAAAAGTGTATTAATATGTGTACAGAAAAAAAACTTGGAAACGAGTATTTACTTGATTTTAGTGAAATTTATTCTTTTTCGCAAAAAAATGATAAAAAATTTTTCGTAATTAGTTAAAAAATTAGAAATTAAAATTAAGAATTTAGGTATTTCCGCTCAAAAATCCATAGATTGCTAAAAATCTATTTATGCGTCTGTCTAAAATCTATTAATATGTATTATATCGTCGAAGAGTATATATATGAAAACGCGTACCCTTACTATAAAGAAGACGCATCATGCATTCACAATTATGTTTGACGCGTCATATCACATTCGCTATTATGATTTATTCAAAATCTATCTCTCTTTTGAATAATAAATACAATCGTAAAAATGCTTCGACGTATAAGGCTGGATACCTCCGATCCTTATAAGTTTTAATATCTCTCGTGCTTTACTCCCATTACAATCAAGAAATATCTAAATCAATCTAATATTTTTTAAGACAGCATCTGCTTGTTTTTTTTTATAGAGAATTCCCAGATATACTTGATAAGTTTTACTTATTTTTCAATATCATAACAGCAGGTGATATTTGTCAATATACCAAAACATCAACGATAAAATACCTAATAATTAATTTTGTTTAGTATCTGATGAAAATGGAAAGAAAGAAGAAGAATATAAAATAATATATTAATAACGGGGGTCTATTATTATGTATGTAGCAATCGACCAGTAAGAGAAAATACATGTGCAGCGCACGCGTACACATGAATGTAGACTTGTGTTCGAATGCGAGGCGAGAAAGAGAGTGTAAAGTCTGCTAACAACGCTTACGAGAAATAAGTTGGGCAAATATCGGTACGATCCTCAAACATCGGCGGTCGCTTTGAACGTGTCGTACCATTGCTGTTAGACACTCTTGTTGCCTCGGTACTTTGTTCACTTTTTCTTCCTATATTTATATTCTAGCTTACGCGAGAGTCGTCAATTTATTTCGATACTTTATCAATTCTGCGAATAATGGTTCGTTCGTTCCAATATGCAGTCCTATCTATTTTTCAATTTGCAGTCCTATCACGTGCTAAAAATTCTGTATGTTTATATAAATGTCAAAAAAAACATTTATCGTCAATTTATTATCGTTTATTTGCATTGCACCCTTGTGTGTACAAAGAGATTTTATTTGGAGAAGGAGCCAAAAGTTTATTTTAACAATATTATTTTTTTTTTAAATGAGAGAAGAATTTCCATTATTATTTCTTTAGAATACAACATAATAAAAATATTTCTATCGGCGAATTTTTTTCTAAAGTCTTTTTTTTGATAAAGTGAAGATATTATATTTAAAATATAATATTATATTAAAATTTACTCTACATTTAAATAATGTGTATATTAATTATGCACAGTTAATTATTTTTATTTTCTTTTA
This sequence comes from Atta colombica, assembly GCF_001594045.1. NCBI lineage: Eukaryota > Metazoa > Arthropoda > Insecta > Hymenoptera > Formicidae > Atta > Atta colombica. The sequence goes on from NW_017259245.1 coordinate 2,620,935, forward strand.
AATGTCTTTAATGCCTTTTTGCATTAATAAAAGAACATATACTTTGCAATATTATTCTACACTTATTGTAATGATGTAAAGGCATAAAAATACAAGTGTATGGAGTGAAAGATTTTAAACGATCGAATATCTCGAAAATTAAATGAAATTCCTAGATCCAGTTTTTTCCAGGTTTTTCGGAATATCATTACTTTAACCTTTCTGCGGAATCTTTAAGACTAGATCTCAGATCTTACGAACATCTTCCTCATGTCGTTAGTGTTAAAGGACGTTGTGCGAGCAAAACTATACATTAGCGAGTCGCTGGCAACTCCTGTTTGCATTATGAGCCCAACTGTACTTTTACGCAGCGAGATACCACGAAACAATGCAAGACACGCGTGCAAATATGGGCGCGCACCTCAAATGGGACATTCCGATGTTTCTCGGTATTGCTTCCACCAAAGATGGTCAGCTTGGGTCCCGACTAACGATCACGCTGTCACAAATAATGGTGTATGTCATATAATGTTCGTTGGTCTTTCGATAATTTTCGGACGTCTTAAATGCGCTTGTTTTCGAATCAAGAAGTTTGGAAAGGTGAAAAATCCTCCATGAATTAGTTATTATGTGGAAATCATTTAAAGTTAAGAGCAAATGTTACCTATAGTTGTCTAATGATAATGATCCATTTTTCTGTTTCGTTAGATAAGGCGATAATAAATCAGTTTTCTGACATTTTTTGACAGAAAGGTTCTTTATCGTAAAAAAAATTTATCTAAAAGATTACAAAGCAATTAGCGACATAGCGGTCGTTCTTCGGAAAAATCGACTAGTTGCTGAAAAGATAATCCGGTTCTTATTTTTGTTTTCTTTTTTTTTTTCCAGACCCAAGGCAATGGTCGGAAGCAGCTGTTGCCCACTGGATGCACTGGGCTATCAGGGAATTCTCGCTGGAGGGTGTGGCGATGCAGCAACAGCCATGGCAGCACATGACCGGGAAACAGATTTGTGCCATGGGGAAGGAATCCTTTCTAGCACGTGCCCCCGCCTTCATGGGCGACATCCTGTGGGAGCATCTCGAGATCCTACAGAAAGGTGCGTGCTCCTCATACAAACGGCACAATCGGGTCCGTCAGTCTACCTCGAAATGTCCCTTAGATTTTTGTTGAATTCAATGCGTGATTATTTTATCGACTAATCTTGATCCTTAAGATATTTTTATTATAATCTTTGAACGGGGGGGGGATCTGTGCGAGGAAGCCTGATGAGACAGATCATTAGTCTAAAGTATTTATAATGCGCTTACTCGACCGGACATAGTGTTGATCTGAACAGTTATGATTCATGCACTGCCAACTATTAGTAATATTGCATGATAATTATATGATATTATTATGAATAGCTGCTGATAATCTGTTATATCGTGAAACAATTCCCGTAACTATTATTCTACCGCGAATATTTTTTGCAGTCACCTTAGCTTCGAATCATCAACGCAAAGTTTCTAATACAAGTATCACAATGCATGTAAAATTTCAAAAATTGAAAAAAAAACAACGATTAACAATTAATGTTATTTATCTTTATTAGCATTGAAGAGAATTTGATTGATTAATTCTATTTTTATTTTTATATACAATGTCTATTTCTGATGTACAAATTTTTTTTTTTTTTTTTTTTTTTTAAAAAAAA
>NW_017259245.1:2622708-2632452 GCF_001594045.1 Atta colombica
TATTATTAAAAATAAACATTGCGATCAGTCTTGCATTTCTTATACGTTGGGCACTCACCGGTAACCCCGGTGTCGCAAATCGCGTAAGAAGTGTTTGCCGCGCGCGCTACGCACTTTTTATGGCAGGCACCATCCGCCGTCGTCGACAAAACCGATCGAATTTCCGTAAAATCGCGATGTCACGGCACAACGTACGAGCAAAAAGACTCCGGCGAACAATGACGAGAGCGATGGGGCGGTGCGCGCGGGTGGTGACCATTTCTCTCTTCACCTCCACCTCCTCCCGTGTCACTCTCCCTGTCTTTCGTAGCGTTGAATCGACCCCCGTTTTTACCTCGCACGCAGCGCGAAGAGAATGAAACGGAGGAGAAAAAAGACAGAGCACCATAGAAATTCTCATCCCGGATATCCGCCGAAATGGTGCAGCGCATTGCCGCGGCCACTTAGACGCTTTCTCGAGAGGATATACTCGCGTGCACCAAAGAATTTACTCGAATTTCGATCTCGCGTACCTACCGTCAATGGCCAGCAGCTTCGATTTGGCCGGTTCCTCCTATTAGATCCTCGTGCCCTTTCATGGTGCGTGCGCTCAAAACAACAAGTCAAGTTCACCATAAATGCGTCGTTCGATCATTTTAGACTCAACAAAAAAAAGCAGAAAAGATTCAAAGAAAAGGTACATCTATATTCTCGTATAGGATAGAGCAAGTGGAGAAACGATTCACGTGGAAAAATACACAGAAGTGCTTCGCCATAAATTTATTTAAAATGTTAATATAAATGCTAGACATTTTACGTGGCAGAAAAGTAATTCACACCATTGCCTTTATTTTAAAACCGATTATTTATTTAGGCTATCTTATTTTCATTATCAATTAATTTCTTTTGTAAATTAGCTAATATTAATTTTATGTTGTGCGCGCGCGCGCGCACACACACACACACACACACACACACACACACACACTGTGATTATAATTTTTAAATCGAAAAGGAATCAAAATTATTTTCCGAATAATTATTTGACAGATAATAGAAATGAAATTAGAATGCCTATTTTTCATAGAATGTTTTACGTTGGCTATATTTTATGGCGATATATATTTAGTAAGTACAGAATAGAGTTCAGTATGTGATTGCGCAATATATATATCATCACAATTTAATACGTAATTTATTTTTTTATATATTTATATACTCATATAATCATTAAAGTAAACGATAAGAATATTTAATCGAGGTTAATGTCTTATTAATTGTTAAATATATCAAAAGCTGCATTTATTGCATAACGAAAACTGTATAAGATAATAAAAAAGTTGAGATAATAGAAAATAAGAAGGAAAGAAAAGGTAGAAATTGAGATGACTAAAGGGGGAGACTTAAGAAGAGATAAGAATACAGATGGAAGGGAAGGAGAATAGATCTAGATAGATAAAAGCAGATCGTACGAAATGATGCGGCAGGAAGCGGAGGTTCGCTTGTGTGATTTAACTCCCGTTAAGTAAAACCCCGTACTTCCTTATCGATTATTCAAGTCGCCTCATCATTGGCACTGAAACCTCGACTTAATCGACTAACATCTAAGGACGACTACTAACGGTAACTCACCACAAAACTCGAGATTCGTCTCGAATACATAATCTTTCTCTCTTTTGTATCGAAAGAGAGCGCATAAATAAATAAAATTCTTAACGTTAAGTTCGTCATTATAACATAGTTTCTTATTAATAAAGAATCATTTCATCACAATCTAATAACGAAACGGATTTTATATTAATTAATGAGATGTAAATTATAAATAAATATTAACGGATTATATTTAGGATTTGCCGGAAATCATCGATGAATTAAAAAAATTAAAATTAAAAAAAATTTAAATTTAAATTCTAATATTAAATTAAATTCTATTAAAATTATATATTGAAGTTAAACTAAATTCTAAAATTAATTCTTGGTGAATCACCAGGCCTTCTTACAATTAGAATTGAAACTACTCTGTTTTATTATCTCCGTATATTAGAAATGAGAAGAGATACATTATAGCTACGCAATTTTGCGGACAGTAGAAACGGTAAGGAAAAGAAATAAAAGTATCATCGTCATCATCGTCGTACTTTCCACATTCCAGCCGTGCAATTTATTATTGTGCTACGATTGTGAACGATGTAGTCGGCCGCTCCGCGTGATCCCTCTGACCGAGGCGACGGTAATTTAACTGAAGCCTAGCGTGCACCCGACGCTCACAGTCGCGACACGACGTGGGTAATCGCTTTGATTCCGCGAATGAGAACGGATGTTAGGAAACGCTCTTGCGTTGTATAAAAAAGTAGAAACTAAAAAGTTGTATCTTCCTGTCGCGGTGATACCGATCGGATTCACGGTGAAATTCATTAATGCGATGCGTTTCGCCATCGTCGAGAGACGAATGATCGATCTCTTTTGATATACCATATCGAATGAAAGCTTGGATTAATCGTCAAATTTTGCCTAATTTTGGTTAAATAATTACTTGATTAAAGAAAATATCTTTCTCGGATTCGCGTACCGTTCACTTTGCACATTTCGACATTATACCTTGCTATAAACGTAACTTTTATTTTTTTTTCTTTCAACGCTTGAAGAAATCTTTAAAAAATTGAATTTTCAATGCAAATAACACGAATCAATTTTTAAGCGATCTTTATTTACGAAATAAACTTGAGTTTTATTTTAAATAATTTTCTTTAATATAAATCAATTTTTAATACTGATAATATAAAAATTATTTAATTGAAAAATCAGTACAATGTAAATTGTTCCTCTTAACAGAAAGTTTATCTCAATTTTTTCCCCTACTGCTCGCAAATAATTAATAGTCGACAACATATAAATATAAAGCCAAAGGGAGTGACTACAGCAAAGATTATTTGTATATTGAAAGCAAAAAAGTATAACAGAGTGTAAAAATATGAAAAATAAGAAAATATTCATGGCACGTATGTCGTTTTACATTTTCAGTCGACAATTAGTTTCACGAGAATTCCTAGAAGCGTAGAAACACTGACGATGAATCACGGCAATGGCGAACGTCTCCTTCGCAATACAGTCGCAATGATGATAGTCCTACTCCAGATCGTTAATTACGATTGCGATTCGCGATGCGCGAAACTATCTACTTATGAGGAATCACTTAATGACAAACAAATGCAAAACATTTTATTGTCATAACCAACATACGCTGAAAAACTACTAGGGCACACATGCCGTCGCGATAGCTGTTATCACGTGAAGATAAGGGGCTTAATTATTACGATTAACCATGTTCATTGTCCATGAGGTATATGTGACCATTTATGTATACATGCACGAGGCATATATGCTTCGTGAATAATGAACAATGTGTACTAGAAAACATATAGCTTTTTTCCTTTTTCTATCGTTAATAATGCTATTTAGTTAACGGGTTAATTAACACTCGGATAAACGTGTTTAAATTTTTTAAAATTATTATTCGGATTTAATTTTGCAACATTATTAAATAAACAAACTCGAGATTAATATATTGATGCACGTTCAACTTATAAACTCTTGTAAAAAATAGTCATTGCAATCGGGGAAACGGTTATGTAAAACGATAATAATTTTTTTATGTATTTATATATTTATATACAAAATAAATGCAAAAATATAACTACAGTTTCTTTAGTCAATGCACATTATTAACGTTAACGAGTACTTTAAAAGATTCGCGAATGACGAGACGGGTCCAAATGATAAAACAGATAAAAATGGAGATGGCGCGAACCTAACTACTTAACTCGCGAAGGCACTCGAATAAAACGTGCAGCTCGGTTGAGGATTTATCTCTTTACATTTAGATGTCGACGCAGCGAAGGCCTCTCTGGAGAACGTGCCGGCGAACTTGTATGAAAGCGTATGCGTGCCAGATTTAGGTGATTTTTTGGAATACCAGGGTGGCGGCCATCAGGTGGCAACACCAGAACATAAAAATCCGTCGACGCCCGCCAATTCGGCCACCTCCAACTCCTCCGGTCCTTCTCAGAGCGGTACGCAACAACAACCCCCGATACAACCCTCTTCGGGCGCGGTGTCCCTGCCATCGAGACAGTATCATAACGATGGTAAGTCCATTTTTACTATTCCTCTCCACCTTCCTTCACCGCGAAGAATTATCTCGGGCTTGTAGGAATCCCATAGGCAACGTCTTGCATCAATATTCCACAGAATAGCAAATTTCTATAGAATAATCCTAAACTGTTGAGGTTTTGAAATCTTCTCGCGCGATCCTTAAAAAAAAAAAGGAAGTTACATTATTAATTTCCTTGTAAAAAACCCACACGCGCGTAAAAAGCTTTATCATCGACGATAGTAGTGTCAGATGATTACAAGCCTCACTTCCTACAACATCGATGCGGCTCTTCCCTTTCCGATACCGATAATTACTCGCGCGCATATGCAAGGGACCGCTAAATTGCGCGACAAGACGCGTTTTATTTATTTCCCCGATTGCAAGTACAAACGAAAGCGTGGAGGAGTTTCTCATTGTTACGTCAGGATGGCTGATAACATCTCTCAGGTTGGTGCGTTTGCACGTGTTGCAAACACAAACCTCTCATTATCGTCACTGTTCGTTCCTCATTTAGCATTTCTTCGTCGTCGTATCGCGGGTTACTGCATCGGCGACAGACCGCGATTTCACCGTATATGCCTAGAAATCGAATCGTCAAACGTCTGATTTCTCTCAGGGCTGATTACGATACGGCTTGTTACAGCGCGCGACGAGTGAGAGGGAGTGAGCCATTTCTCGAGCTCGAGCCCAAACGAGAAACTCAGACTTATAGGGCACCCATTAGTCGGCGTCTTCAGTCTTTATGTAACACTTTGTTTTGTCCATTATATTCTTCACACGAGAATATTGTTGAACCTGAAAAATTTATTCTCTTTATTACACTCTTGAATTCTTGATGAATACACCACTACATAATACACTGAATAACAAACGAACTATCCCACAATCATGTATGATAGATTCGGAGATAATATCGGAGATGATGTAAGTTACCTGCGGCACATTCAAACTCATTTTTTTTTCTCTCATTTTTTTTTACAGAATCGTCTGGAATAGCTCTCTCGCGGAGCTATTCTATTCATTCAGAAGTTTTGTACAATCTCATGAATCGCGCGACGTCTCCTAATCGCGGCCGCGAAACGAGAAGGATTATCGGGGAGAATGGACGTCAAGTTTTGCAAAATCGAACTTTTGTTGAATGAAACCAAGTTGATGAGCGTTTATTACACAATGATTTTGTTATTGTACAAAATGTAACGTTGTGCAATGCGATCAACCAGATTTCGCTAGCGTGTGCTCGAACTAAGAATCGTATTATTCACCGGTCACGAACCCGGTTTTAATTTCTTTGCGGTATGGGAGAACGAATTGCCGAGTGAAAATATCAACGCTAATACTGACGTAATGGTCATATAAAAATTTCCCCGTTGCACCCATTATGACATGAATAATTTTTGCACAAGCGCGTGTGACCCAGTTTTTGTTTAAGTATTAACGTTTGATCATTTATCTGGCTTTGACCGAGTTACTTTCGCCATATGCGGTTATCCATTGTAAAATCAAATTCATCATTACATGACGAATCAACTCTCGCCAAGCACGTTTTGCACAATAGATTAACGTGCTGCTGTCGAAAGACCAAATAGCAACGTTCAATGTGCGTTTAATGAAACGTTTGCGACTTTTATGAATTATGCTTGAATTTTAACGTATTACAATAGTACTTGCTATATTGCGTTTAGAGTATTTTAATATTTAATATTACCAAATTGAAGTCAAAACATTGTGGAACGATGTTAAAATGTCTTTTTTATAAAACTTATAGTCAATTAAATTGACTTTCTTAAGTCTGTAAATGATGACAGAACGCATTACAAATTTTTAATAAATAAACTCTGTAAAAGTGAATCAGTGTATTATCACTGACTTTAACAGTAATATCAGTGAATATTTACTCTGTTTTTCAGTAATAATACACACTGATTCATTTTTAAAAGTTATGGTTTCTACAGATTGAATCTGCAGAAAATCATAATCTTATAATTACTGAAAAACAGTAAATATTCGCTAATAATCAGTTATAAGTGTACTGATGTCAGTGATGATAATACACTGATTCATTTTTAGAGAGAATTATATGTAATTTATTTATAAAAAAATTATTAATAATAATTTATAATATTAATAATAAGTTACTAATTATATAAAGAAATTCTGATATACAAAAGGAATTAATTTATAAGCACGTGGCTTAACGTCATGTATTTTCATTTCATTGTTAGGGAACATTACGAAACAAAAAAGAAGATTAGAGAGATGACTCGCAATCGCGGCAGCTGAAACTACGATTTTGCTCGCGTACTATAACGCAGTCTTTATCAATGGGAGATAATCCTGGCGTGCCGTTCCGTAATCCGTGCACCGCGTACACTCCACTTTGCAATCACAAGTGCGTTGATGTCGGACTCGGGAGGCACGCGCAATAGGACGACGAATGGAATGGAATAGAACGGTGCGGAGAGTGGAGAAGAACATTATAAAGCGAGTCTTCGTACGTAGCGCACGGGTAACAATTACCCTAGCCGAGGGGCCTTACGTCATTGCAGCAGTGACCGTGGGTGAACGAGGGAAAGTCGGGTCCTCTACACGCTTCGCCGCGGACAATAGAGACGATTCGCCCGCTCCGCGCCGACTCATGCCATGCGTGTGTCTATCTCGATATAAAGCACACGCATACACTTACCTACCTACAAGTGTACGTGGACGTTAATGAATGCGCTCATATATATCCCTCATCCCGATTTCAATCGTTCTCGTCTACATGGAGGCAGAATGAAACCACTACCACATTAAAATTGACTGAATTAGCCGTTGGAAATTCTCACCAAAGAAGGAATTTTTAATCACTACGTTAATTAATTTTTATTTCCCAAAAACAATTTATTCAGTTACATCTGATAAAAAAGCAGCTCTATATTCGCTCCTGTCTGAAAGTAAAACGCTTTGAATTGTGTACTGTGTGTCTTCATCTTTGAAAGAAATTATACATACGAATAAATGCGTTTTTTATCAATAATATATAAAATTAATTTAAAAGAATAATGTATATTTTATGTATGGACTATTATTTTTTGGAGACGTAAATGAAGTGTCAAAGGACCGAAAAAAATCTATCTTGGATACTTTAACAATATTGGAAATTTCATCTATCAATGTTAAGATATCGTATAAAATATTAAAAAATTTTTTTCAGACTAAAGAATTTGGCAAGTTCTGACTGATATTTGTACGTATGATGCCAAAGTGCTCCGGCTTGACTGGTACTGTATGTATGTGTCTTATGGACATCGTCATTACAAAGCGACCAACACAGACATCCGTATAATAGACTCATTATTTCTGCTTGCTAAAGCACTGTTATGTTATGTATCACAACTCTTCGAGGTCTCTAGTTCGACTCTCGCTTATCCTCGCTTTCGACCTCCTCGTGTTGGAACTGATGTATCGCTCTATTATTTAGAACTGAGTCGACTATATAATTTTTAATTATGTTATTAGAATTCAGATATATTCCGAGATTCTTCGATACGTTCATATATTTAACTTCGCTAATTGGACCGTGCTAAGTTATACGTTTTATTTATATCCTGAAACTTATTTCAATTTTAAATTGAAATAAACAATATCAGTTGTTGGAAATTTTATGTCTTTTTTTATAATTCATTTTTAAAGGCAACAAAAATTTCATTCTGCATTCACATTTCTTAGATATTATAACTCAAGGAAAAAACGATTTTGAAAGACTATAAATTTTATTGGACATACATCTGAAAATAATTTTATTGGACCATCGAAATATTTATGTTAAAAACTAAATAAGCAATGCTGCAAAAAATTTTGATATTCTAGTAGTTTGATTAAAATAATTTTCAATAAAATGATCCAATGAAATTATTTTCAGATTTGTATCCAATAAAATTTTAGATCTTTCAACTAAAATTATCTTCGTATATGATAACATTATCGTATCATTATAACCATGTCGTCGAACTTATAAGAATAAGACATCACTGTAAGAAATTTCTATTGTAAACTTTCAAAAGTGTTGAAAATTTTTATCCAACAAAAATGTGCTGTAAATTTAAACAATATTATATTGTGAAATTACAATAACATTTTGTGGTAAAATATATGCAAATCTCTAATACTGGCGCGGCACGTTTTGTAAATTCACAACAAATTTCTATTGTAAATTTACTGCACATTTTTATTGTAAAAATATGGTAAATTCACAAACATTTCTAACAGTGTAAGTTCAAGTGTTTTCGATTATAGCCTTCTCACCATTCGAATTTACGAAAGAAGGTAGTAGATTCTTAGGCTGAATTTTATGGATATATCGATGATAGCGCGTGCTATCCATGAAGACAAGCATCGAGCTTGTCGCGTATTCATTGCTTCGTGTCACGTATCGTGCGCACGTGCACGGATCCACAAACACGCGTAATGCGTATATGTGAGCTTGCATATTATGCATAAATTAGCGACAACAAGCGCGGGGACAAGAGATCGTGAGAGGGTCGAATCCCCATGCGCGAAAGCGACACTCGTGTGGTTTTACACGCGGTATCCAAAAAAGGATTTGTGACGTTCATCGATATAGCATTTATGGAAGAGAGGAGCGATTGGTCAGTCACGCCGGCGAATACAATGATTATTTCTTAAGCAACCCTCGCGTTATAACTAATGCCAATAAATTACGTGACATTCCGATCGCTTCTGTATCTTTTTTTTCCGTCATGTCCGCCACGTGATGTCTTTTTGACAGTATTTTACAAACAAATTTAATCACTCAATATTTTCTGTACATGAAAAATCTTGTAATAAAAGATATAAATCTGAATTTTTATTCTTCGTTTTGTTGTAATTAATAATAAAAGATATATGTATAGTCTTTACATCAAGAATGTCTTCTCTCAAAAAAGATATTCTCTCTTATTCATTTATATATACAAATAATAAATACCTAGACCTCGAAATTTCATTCATTCCATTTGAAATTTATACGTATGAGATCTTAAAGTAAGAATTAATTCTTTATACTTCATTTCTCGTTTTTACGCTGAACGCCGCAGAGGCAGAGCAAATTGTATCTAGTTTCCTCAAACCGGTATCTTTAATATGCGACTATAGAGCTACGGGAAGCTTAATAAGCGCGGTAATAAAACCGTATTAAAATCGCGGTAGCGCGTTATCTCGATTGACGCGAACGAGAGCCCGCGATCTTCTGCGTCGCGGAAGGATCTGTAATATATGGTGTTGCGTGAACATAACGCGTTATTAGTGGCGTCATATGGTGTCGCTGCAAATATCCCGAGTAGAAAGATATATAAAGAAAGAGCGACTGTGCTTAGCAGGCTAGAAGTAGAAACTCGCCTATAGGGATGAAACGAATAGAAAAAGGAAGAAAGGGACGCGCCCGCGGGGGGAGGGGTAGTTGGCACAGGTTGTATTCATTCACTCGTTCATTCATAGTTCGTACACCGCCTCGAGGGTCTACAAAGCCTCTTGCTCATTCAGAACTCGTGACACGACCGTATGGCACACGCGCGCACATGTGCGTGCACGTACATACGTGTGTATATATATATATATGTATATATATATATATA
>NW_017259245.1:2632498-2635231 GCF_001594045.1 Atta colombica
TATATATATATATACGTTCTTTTTTTCGTCCTTTCTTTCCCGTTCGTGCGTATCGTCCTCCCCCTCTTCGTCGCCGTCGTTGTCGTCGTGGTTATCGTCAAGGTTTTCGTACGCATACGCCGTGATGAACAGCGTAAGGTAAATATACGAACGGCCGGAAATAGAAAAGTACGTTCCTTCTCTGGTATAAATGTCTCGCACACCGCAGAGATTTTATTTCTTTTTTTAAGAATTTTAACATCACTTTTTAGTCAGACTGGTATCGAAAGTAATCGTCGTGCAAACGGTTATAATTTATTCTATCTGATTATTACTTACTTTTATTTGCTTACTTTTATTAGAATGAAAAGAGAAAGAAAAAACAGAAAAACATTCTTTCTCTTCGTTATTTATTAATACATTTTTCCTGATTAAAATATTGTACATGTATCTTCTCACGCAAGATTGATTCTTGATATTTTCAAAATAAAATATTGTAAAATTATCTATATAAATATGAATATAGTGTAATATTTGAAAAATATAAAGCCGCCACTGCGGCTTTTGATTTTTTTTTTTGTACACATCGCAGATATTGCTTTATGTGCTATCTCGGAATTTTTATTATGTATAATAAATAAAATAAAATTATGTATTTTCAATCGATGATCGAAATATTGATATATATCTGATCATGTTGATATATTTAGCATAATTATGAACGTAAAAAATATCATGTTAGGGGTAAACAAAAGGAGCGACGCAAGAAACGAGCGTAAAAGCAAGCAGGGAGGGGTTAGAAGGAGAAAGAAGGGGAGAGAGAAAAAAGCAGGAGCGATATTCGGAGCTCACGTTACAACCGGAAGTCGCTGGGCAGGACTGGTAGTAAAAGGAAAGGGAGGGAGACCTACCCCAATACCACTCTGGGCCGGCAAGATAGTTTTATAATGTCCTCGAGTACTCCTCCCTTAATGCACTCGTAAATGCACCCTCCTCAGAACCGCTTCCATCACAGCATTGTTGCTCACTTCGAGAGCGTGTCTCGATTGAGAGGAAGAATTGCACAGATGTGAAGAAGAAAACCAGATCATCTTGTGTGACTAGTTCGAAAATATACGTTATAATAGCGATTCTCTTTACAGTAGATTTACTTAAGATTTCGCGCGAGCAGAGATTAAAATTATTGGAATTAACGGATATTAATGTTTTAATGAAAACCTTCTTTTTTTAATATTGAATACAATTTTGATATAATAAATTATATATTTTTTTACATTTAATATTCATAAATAATATTTTTAAAATATGTTGATAATAAAATATCTAAAATTCTTACATCATTGGAATGTGTAAACATTTCTGAACCTAAATGTAGATTAGTCTAATTTGAAAAGATAATGAGTTACTACGAATTGATTATTAGAGACCTGATTACATCGATAATTTAATTTAGGGATTAAAGCTTGGTTTATATACATATATCTTTTTTTAGATATATAATTATATTGTCTAAACATTTTTACACATATACAAAAAAGATTTATTTATTCAAAAGTTAATCTTTAAATGATTTAAACAAGTTTTAGTAATTTTGATATTATTTTAAAATAAGAAAGATTGCCGCAAATAAAATATACATTCTCCTCTCGATAAATATCTAATATTTCTTTAAAATGAAACAACTCGTAGTATTAAAAATACTACGAGTTGTTTGAATTGAAAGTTAGCTATATTTATATTAAAAAATTTTTAATTTCTAAAGAAAAAATTCAGTAACGAAATTATCTCGCGCCGAATTCAGGACGAAAGACAAAGGACGGCGCGTTTATCGGTACGCTCGACGATTGATTACTCACAATCAGATCCTCAATCTCGAATAGAAAATAGAGACGACCGACGCAGTATCGGATGGGCCCGAAACGCGAGCAGTAACGAAGCGCGCGCGTTCTTATTGTGCGGCCCTCGTAAGTCCCATTACTATTGCCGCCGAGGCTATACGAGCCCAAGAGAGGCACGAGGCGTAGGGGAGTGAGCACTTCCGGTCCCCTCTGCATCACGTGCGAGACCGCCGCCGAACAGAGAAACCCCCTTTGCCTCGCCTCTCAACATCCGGTCTGTTGCGCGCCTCCACCTCCCCTCCGGTCACAGCCCCCTCTCAAAAATAGGCTAGGTCCTTCTCGACTCGCGTTGAACGCGTTTACCACCGCCGCGCGGCGGAGACGCGATCTAACGATCTAGCACGGTAAAATACGCGTAATCGGTGTCGGAACGGTTTTGATCGCTACATTTCTTTTCTCTCATGTGCTAAAGAAAATAAACGAAAATACATTATGCAAAATTATACATATACACTGAAAAAATGCTAAATTTTAATAAATCTTTTGTTTGTGTAACGCCAACTAAATATTTACTAAATACAACAATATATTTATTTGATACAAGGATTTAATTATCATTTTTTTTTATTAAGTAATTACTTATTTATTATAAGTAAATGTTTAGTTGGCACTATTCAAATAAATATTTGTTAAACTATAATAGTAATAAGGCTCAATAAAATTAAAAAAACCAAAAGGAAAAGGGCTACGAATCTAAGATAAATCGTTATAAATTAAAAATTGAAAATGTTAGTAAATAAACATGTCATTTAGTTAAAATATAAAACTTTAATTTGCCGGCAATAAACAAACATTTATAAGGTATTTATTTCTCATTTAATTTAGCTGCTACTAAATTAATGTAAATATATATATA
>NW_017259245.1:2635331-2636879 GCF_001594045.1 Atta colombica
ATAATTATGTGTCTATACTCTATATAATCAGAGGAATATATTGTTATTGATACCAACATTCTAATTACAATATTTATTACACACTGAGCGAAATTATATATATATATATAAATTATAACAACGTTAATACTGCGATTGAGAACGAAGTATAATTTTTATATATTTTCTCTTTGTAATAATTTCACCGTTATTTTTGTTAACATTGATAATGATCCAATAGAGATCGAAACGTTTGTTTTTGTTTTGTTTATTTATTGTCGGCAAATTAAAGTTTTATATTTTAACTAAATGATATGTTTATTTACTAACGTTTTCAATTTTTAACTTATAACGATTAAACTTAGGCTCGTAGTCTTTTTCCTTTTTGTTTTTAAATATTTGTGTTTTTTCTTTTTAAAATTAATATTTTTTTAGTATAGATTTTTTTTATTCTATAAAATCACTAATTGTTTTAAAAATTATCAAATATTTTTCAATGTCTTCTAATGTCTGTTTTAATCTCTTTGACAGAACTAAATAACAATGAAAGCTTTACCGAGAGGAACATTTAAAGAATGTCAAATGTGCTATTGTGTATTTGATAATTATTTTATTAATTATCAAAATATATACACATATATTATCAATATATTATATTTGTATTATTTTTAATGAATGAAAATGATGAAGAATAATAATGTTAATTCATTATCACGCTTTAATAGTGACACCTTATTAATTAAAATATATTATAGTAATTACGTTTCATTCGCCATTATTTAAATTAATATGTTTACATTATTAATTTTATTTTACATTACTGGCCAATTATTAACTTGTTATGAATTTATTATTTGCTATTTCCTGATTGATAATTTCAACATAATAATCAAATCGACGGGATATGTGGACTCTTTTAGACTTTTATTGCGATAACTTATCACAAGCGCTTTGTACGAATATTTTTCGTTATGCGACGACACATCGTGAAATCGCCCACATATTATCATTCTTATTATGAGACAATAACAAACGAGATACGTTATAAAAGTTGGACCGTGTGATATAAAAAGTATCGTTTTTCTGATTCCTTTATTATTATCATTGTAATATTTAATTAAAATTAAATTAATCTCATTATTATATTTTTATTGCGTTTACTTTTCCAGCAGAGAGTTTAAGAACTTAAGAAGAATTTAAGAAGAATATTTACATGCCCTCAGAAAGAATCTCTGATGAAGAGACAAAAATATTTTTGTCTGTTATCAAAAATATGCGTAATCTTATGCGTACTTATGCAATAATTTGAATCAAAAATTGAAAATAAAACAATATTAAGATTAGATCAATAATTCTAGTTTTCTATCTTTAAATTAAATAAGATTAACTTCTTGCGTTGAAACAAGAGTAATATGTATCATAAAAATATAAGAAAGTGTATTTATATATGTATATATATATGTATACGCCAGCTTTCGTTTATGATTGTGTTTTAAAATCGACATGCAGTTTGCTTGAACTAGAAATTGAGGTAAGATTCATACAAAAATGTTATTAGATATCAATATT
>NW_017259245.1:2636979-2655965 GCF_001594045.1 Atta colombica
TAACAATAAATATGATTATCATATTTTATGATTGAAAATTTATTGCATTAGAAAAGTTATTGCATTCGAAATTTTTCGTAATTTTATATTTATTTTCTAATAAAAAAGGATTTTAAATAGAAGATATCGAGATAATGAATGAACAAATAAGTTTTGTACATCGTTCATTTGCAGAAAACAACTAAAAAAAGTCTTTAAATAAATTTTTTGAATCATTAAAAAATTTTGTAAATTTAAAAATCGAATTTTGATGTAATAACTAATTATAGAGGAATAAAAGTATATTCTTTTTTTCGCTCTTTTTCTGCAACAACTCAAAAATGACAATTTTTTATTGTTGTTATGGCAAATGATCGATACATGAATAGCTGAATACCGTAAAGTATTCAACGTAAAATTTTTCAAAACATGATGCATCAAAATTTAAGTTAAGTAATATGAGAACTTCATTTTCCTTATAAAAAATCGGAGATCGCGAATGTTGTCCATCAATCGACGCGATTGCGAAATCCGAGTCAATGAAAGGAATAAGTGTCGACGAATACAAATGTAATACAACGGAATACCGGCAACGCGATGACGACGATGATGATGATGACGGCAACGGTGGCAGCAGGTGGTTGAAGCTTCGAGGGGGCGTTTTGCGATCTCCCTTCCTCTCGCTGTGATCGCCTCCCCCCTCCTCCCCTCCTCTCCCCGCCCCTCGCAGTCCCCGGTTCCCCCCTTGTCCACCCCCTTGAGCAAGCGGCCAGGTTTTCTATCTCGTGCCCCTCCACTCAACAACAGCCCCACTCAGGCAGGCTCGTGAACTCCCACCTTCCACCACCATCGTACGGCACCAATGCGACACCGAGATAGCCGTGCTAGACGGCAGAGCCTGTGGCTGTGGGACCCCGCGGGCAGAGGGGAGGAAAATGCGATGGAGGATGAAAGGGACGAGACGCGGAGCGGTAGGGACGGGGCACCGTAGAGCGGAAACGGCGCGGCGCTTCGTCACAGTGACACGCGCGCTCGCGTCAAGTGGAGGAGTGCGACTTGCGCGCGAGAAGTTGTACGTAAGAGAGACCAATCTCCTGCGACCGCGTCTGCTTGATGTCGACGTCTCTCTGCCGACAGTGCCGACCGTTTGGCGTCCGTTCCGAAGTGACGAGACGTAATTTTATGACGGTGATATCTCACCGTCATTGAAGGCCATCACTCGTTGATGGATTTGCGAATCGCGGGAAAACCGATTGAACGAGGAATACTCGCGAGAGCGAATTCGCGATTGTGAATCGTTGCTTGAAGGATACTCTCGAGAGGTTCGATTTGAGTCTCGATCCTGAGTCTCCTTGTGGGAAACTGTACGTGCAATGGGTGATTGAAGGATACCTTTTTAATTGAAATAGTTTCAAATCAGTTCGTAGAATAGAATGTGGGGATATAGCTAGGGAATTTAATTTGATCTTGATTGTGAAACTGAATGCAGTGAATAATTGTAATCAGTGAGGAATACCTGGAAAACCAAACTCAGTTCTGTGAGTGGATCTGAACGTGGTGAATGATTGAGGGAATTATCTGGGAGGATATCAATCTCGGGTCTGTCAGTGGAGAACCGAGCGTGGTGTATAATCAGGAGGACATTTTGAAAATTAAAACTAATTGTGGAATTATGAACGCAGTGAATTATTAATCGAAGAATACTTTGTTCCGATTGAGGAACCGAGCGTCATGAGCGAAGGTGGGATACTTGAGGATTACTAAACTCAGCTGCGTGCAGCTGAGTCAACGAAAAAGGAGAGAGAACCGATGCGGCCGTTTGGGGAGACACCTGTTGCGTTCCACGGCTAAGTGGCAAAATTCCCCACGCGAGAGAGAATTCGGATTTTTCCTTCTGGAGTAACATCGGAGAGAAAAAAAAAGAAAGAAAGAGATTGTCCATTGATCATCGAAGTCTCTCGCTTCCTCGCCAAAGATTCTCGACGCGCCACACGCCACTTCGGAGAGTCTATGCCGCTCACGAGTGGAATACAGCAAGAAATCGTACGACGTGATCGCGAGGAAAATCGAGAGGACCGTCGTCACCGCTGTCGTCGTCGTTGTTGTCATCGTCGTCGTCGTCGTGATTGCGACGACTGTGTAACAACGTCGTGCCATCATGCGCAACGTCCCGGTAGACGGCGTGTCATAAAACTGCAGGCGGAATAATCCGGATGCTCGCGCGCTCGTCGTCGTCGAGGAGCGATCAACGTCGTCGTCGCGCGGGACAATCGAAAGCGACGTCACGGCGGGCGTCGTGAGCGTTGGGACGTCGCGGCCTTCGGGGCAGGCGCCGGGCATAATAGTCGACGCGTACGTGAACGGCGGCGACATCAGCGCGTTAACGACCGGTAGCGGTAGCAACAGCAGAAGCAGCAGCAGCGGCAGCGGCAACGTTAACGCCGTCGCGTCTTCGGAAATGGTGCTCCAGATGCTGGACACGCTGATGACAGGCCACGAACCGTTCTACGCCGATTATCCTGCGTACCAGGAGGCGGAGCCTCTCACCGGCCATCATCCACATCATCAACATTCCCATCAGCACGCGATCACTCGCAGTAATACGAGCGTGGTACCGTCGGTCTCCTTGGACGCGACCACCCACACGCCAGGTATCTACCTTGCGGATTTTGACTTCCAAGATTTTCAAGTCTGCGTAAGAGTATTTAGCGGAAGGTTTAATCACGGATTTTGGGCGGCAAATAGCATCGCAACAAGATACTTTGTGAAAAAAGTATAACATTTAAAAAAATTAAACGATGATTTATATATGAATCTGTTTCTAAAACTGATACGTCATTTACGCATTTAATCGCAGATTTCAATTACACGTCTAAAGTGTAAAAAAATCGACTGCTTATTTACTAACAGGATTATATATTATATCAATTACGAAGGAAAATGAATTTGCGTAAATACATTTTTTTCCTAAAGCAATTAATTTTTGGAGTGTAATTATTTTATGTCATATTTTCATGTAATATACAACAATATCTTTCGCAACCATTTCGCGAATTTAAATTAAAGTAAAATCTAGCGGTTAAAATGTATGTCTGGAATAGAAATTATCACGCTTTATACTTTAGACATTGCAACAAATTCAACCAAAATGTCAATTGATATTATTATTATCGATATTATCTATTATTTAAGCGGTTTTGCGATTTCAGTTTGGCGATGTTATCGAGCGATTACCTCTTACTATGAGGTCAAATGTCGGAGCATACGTATAAGAAAACAGAATTATTTGTGCAAATTATACAGCGATTCACACGATACTAAAGTTCTAACAGTTTTTAACCTTCTAAGCGATGAGACATCTATTAATTTTTATTCGAGTACTAGTCGGACAAAATAATAACTCTCTAATATATAAAAATAGAATTTTTTCAAAATTCGAGGATTCATTTGTAAATTCCACGCAATTTTGCAAAGATTATTCTATAGTAATTAAAAACCAAAAAAATGACTTCTTATTATTATATTAAAAAAAGTTTGCTAGATTTAAAATTGAAAGTAAAATCATTATGCAGCGATTAAAGTCGTTCTCTCAGAAAAAATTTCTGATAATGAAACTAAAAATATTCTTGATGTATTTCTTGTCATAGTACATAAAAATAAAATTTACAAAAATAATCTTACATTTAAAATAAATTTTTATCTGATGCCATCGCGGGCAATAACGTGCAACAATACTGATACCATATATTTGATATCCAAGAAACAGATATCCAAGATCATTTCATTCAGATTTAAGAATTTTCCATTTAAGAGTAAAATATTTCTCTATTATCAATGAGTATGATGATTGTCCTTATATTAATATTGATCTCATTTTAATACATCGAAGAATAACAGCATTGGATTCGGAAATATTTTTTATGAGTGCGGACAAAATGACATATTTTTTTACACAATAAAATGATATTTATAAGTTCTGACATCGTCTTGGATTAAACATTAGGTCATAGTCGATCGGTCATGTTAGTTCGGAATTCATTACCAACACAGCAAAAATATACTTGTCACACATAACAAGAATATATTTTTTTGTTCATTGTTTTTGCAGTATAAGAAATCTTCCTATAAATATCATCAATTAAAAGTCCTAAAAGTCAAGTTCTTTATTTCTAAAAAGGGAAACTAATAATAAGAGATTTTGATATTTGACGTTGCACCTTAATTTGATAAATTAGCAAAGCAAACCTCTTCTTTCGGTATTCTCGCGAGTCTTTCGACAAAAACGATCTCGGCAAAGTCGATCCTGCGATTTGTGCGATTTATTTTACGACGGACTGATATATCACAATTATAACATTCGACTATCTGCATAATGGTCCGTAACTATATCGTTACTTCGAACGTAAGGATCTTTTGTTCGCGATGCACATCCCTCGTCCTTCCCCGTTAAGGTGTGGCCCTCGTTAAGCCAGCAATAAAGCGTATCGCGCAAGGTCTCGGCGGCACACGCTTGGGAGCTCAAGTTACACGCTTCGGATGCGTCGAATTGCAGCAGGCCTGCAGATAAAAACCGCATCAATGTTATACCCTTTAAACGACACGAAAATATCGGTGCCATGGTTCATAAAGCTTCTAATTAACTCAACCTCGCTATCGTTCTGTCACGCCAATTTCTCTTATTTATGTGATAAGCGGCAATGAAATGCGATCGTAAACTGCGCAATTTATACTCGAATCTTCAACAATTACTGCAGGTTTATTTACATTCTTTTATTACTCAGATTAAATAGTGAATTTTTAATCACTTAAATATATTAATTAATTAATTACTGAAATTGTTAAAATCTCTTTGAGAACTTTTGACATATTATTCATACATTTATTTAATCGTGGAAGAATTAGGTATGATTGAATATTATGTCTAAAGCCTATCAAAATTCATGCACACGTTCAGAAATCATAATTTTTTATGACTTTTTTAGTCATTCTAAACACATCCAAACCGTTCGTCGGTATCGTCCTAGTATGATTTCTAGATCATTAATCATTGACGAGGAGAACAACTCTCATTTATGACGATGTTTGGGAAAAAAATAGAGTTCTGCTTTGAAAAGACGGAATTAAGTAGTGTTTATATTCTATATTTACAGTACATTAGTTATTTAAATATAACGAGTATATCAACAGTCCTGAAAATTGTATCTTTAAACAAATTTTGAATATCATGCTTTCCCTAACTTAAAAGTACAATAATAAAAGAAAATAAAAGGACTCGAATTAATAGGCACTGTTCAAAATGTGCTAATTGTTCAAAAATATCTCTCAATATTTTATTACAAATTGAAAATTTATTGAAGAGATGAAAAAACAATGATAAGTGATAATATAATTCATACATTCATTCATTTAATGAATGTATGATAAATTTCGTCTAACCTTCTTCAGCGGTAATAATAGACGCAAAAATTATATACTTTGTGTTCCTACACTGAAAAAAAAATATAGTCAATTTTAATAAATATTTAATTCAATACTGCCAACTAAATATTTACTTACAATAAATAAATATTTGTTTAGTAAAAAAAAATGATTGTTAAATCAAATTAACATTTCTGTATCAAATAATATATCTTTATATTTAATAAATATTTAGTTGGCAAGTATTCAACTAAATATTTATTAAAATTGACTATATTTTTTTTTCAGTGTATACATACGAAAAATGATTCCAGAAAGAATTTAAACAAATTCTTTCTGGAACGTTCTTTTCGTCCATATAAATCAACAATTCTTGCCTGGTCTTAATTAATTTTTCTTTAATCCTGTCCGATCTTTTGATCTCATTATTTTTCTTAATACCGATAATTAATGATCTAGAAGCGGTTGGAGCGAGCGACGCTTCTCTTTTCGTAACGCCCGCGATTATGTAGATGCCTTCGCGTGTGCACGTACACGCGCCTGCACACAGATGTACTCGCGGTGTAGGTAAAGTGTGGGAGAGTTCGCAGGTCACCGGTCTAACGAACAATGCGCGATTTCGTTGTGCCGTCGTCGTGGACGACTTTTTTACAAGCCGTGCTCATCTCCCTGTGCATTCTGCGTGTCTGTGCGATACTCGCGTATGCGTGTGTACGTGTTTCGAGTAAAAGGAACGATTCACGACCACGACAGGTATAAACTCGTAGACTTGGAACGCCGCGTCAGGAGAAAGAGTCGTTTCGCCGCGGTCTTTATATATTGTTGTGCATACGCGATAGGTAGATGGAGATAAAGCCAACACGGTCGTTACTTTCATTTTAACGCGATTGTGAGTTCGTTAACATTTTCCCGCTGGCTTATTGTTCTAACGGCGTCGTTATTTTTATAAGAAAAACCATCGGGTTTCCTCGTTAAGCCTCGTATACGTGAGGAGATCGCATTACAAAATCCATTACACATTGCTATTAGCTAAATAGAATACATGTTTTTGTTGAATTTTGCATCACATTGAATTCGTTATCATTCAAATTTATTCGCACAAATCGAAATAGTTCCTTCTCACACGATTAGCGATTTTATCACGGACTCAATGCGTTTTTTCTAGGCGTGCGTAAAAAGTTAATTTTCTTTTTTAATTAAAGAGATAATATTCATTTGTGATACTTTGAAACGTGCTGTTATATTTTGTAATGCATTGAATTCATTGATATTATAGGCACAGATGTTAGGTGTATAAAAGAAATGACAAGCCTTCATAAATATAGGAGAAAGAGATTCATTTATGTTATTTGTTTATTATTGTTACGTTCAACTTTCCTTCTCTCAATTTTTTTGACATCACTCCAAGTATCTTTCATTGTCAAAGATCCTAATAAAATCAATCAGAGACTTTTCAAATGAGTCCAAGATTTCGGATATGTGACTCCAAGTGGCGATCTACCGATTTCGTCTAACGAGACAAGAGTCCCGGATCCTGATGTGGGTCGCAGTCGCGAGTTCTTCAGCCGAAGATAATAACCTTCTGGCGAGTGAAGAACATTCGTGAGGCAGGTTTTAATTTTCAAGAGGCCGCCGGGTTGTGGCGGTCTCTCCTTTTTCTTTTCTCTCTCTCTTTTTCTCTAGTAGCCTGCCTTAGCAGACAGCAGCTGTGTACGCCGACCGGGCGTTTCATTCGATTTGGCACGTGCCACGAGGCTGCCGCCGTCGCCGTCGCTGTCGCTGTCGCTGTCGCTGCTCCTGTTACTGGCCGCCGCCGCCTTCATTGCTCACCGTTACTGCCGCCTAAGCGGCCGGCAGTTCTGGCAGTCCTCGGCACCTGTTTCACAGCTGATATGCGGCTGCTGCTACTTTTGCCCGCCCGATATACCATAGCCCGACTGTGCATCGTCCCTTTACGTCCCCGCTTTCTCGCAACGGCTTTTCTCCCTGCTTCGAGACGATACACTTCTCGAGACGTCGTAGCTGCTGAAATTTCCTCATCCGTTGATCTATTAATTAACGAACGTTCAGTCTGCGTCATTGAGTTGGGTAGAAGAAACTACATATTTAGATGAGAAACATATTTTACGAAAAGGAAATATTTTCATTTTTATAATCATTTGATTATTTTTAGTTTAATTTAGAAATTTTGTTTTGTAATTCAAAAGTTGGCTGTTTTTTTTTTGTTTGAATAGAAAATGTTTTAAAAATTTAGAAGATACTGAAATTTATTTTTTTGTAGTAATATCAATTTATTCATTAAAGAGCAATTCAAATTACACAATTATTGAAATGTTAAACTTTGAAAATCGATTCGTCATTACACGTCATTTCTTGCTACAAGGATAACAAGTTAAACATACATGTAATTATGTTAACAATTTGTAACCGTACAAATCTACTAAGACTACTTATCAGTCGTAGCTTATGAAAATAACTGTCACAAATGATTAAGCCTTTAAAAATAGCTACATTATGCTAATTAGTCAGGAAATTGTGTTAATTGTAATATTTGTAATATAACTGTGCAACATTTGTAAAACAGTAATAATAGTAACTTGCAATCGTTATTTTTCGATAAGGAGTGAGTAAACTTTTTTTTATATAAAAGCTTTTTGTATGAAAGTGTTTTTAACGTATTTGGTCCTTATTCCAATATGCATTTTTAAGCGTATTATATCTGAAATTCTAAACGGTGACTGGTTTTAGTAGAAAAACAGAGAGAGAAAGAGAGAGAAAGCTCCTGTGTATGCAGCGTGAGGGCCAGCTTCAGGCTGCACTCCCACGCTCATCGTCCATGAAACACGGGGTGCGAGGTGCAGCTACTACACGCGAGCCTCGCAGGTGTACTTAGAATATGCAGGGTCTGTCCCTACGGCCCTATTAACGACGCCACGGTCGCCACATGGACAGGAATTATGGGAAAGCAGGAGTGGCTTCGCGAGTAATTATTTCTACGGGAAAGCGCGCTCAAGACGCTCAGCGATGCAATAATCATCAGGCGAATTCTCGGTATTTTTTGGGTAGTTGCGTATATACGTCAGCTATCACATTTGAACGTGACTATGCAACAAAAAGCAACTAGACTTTTGGTATATCAAGTCGTAAAATTAAATTCTCAAATGATATATAATCCTCGATGGTATCATATGAAATCTTTTATATTCTCCTGCAATTTTTTAGATTTTTTAGATCAAAAAAGTACGAAAAACGTTGCTATAATAGGGAGTTTTTGTTATAACGTGGATTCAGATATGGTGAACGCTAAAGTCACGTTATCTTTTTTTCAATTATTTTTTCAGTTGTTAAGAAGAAGATAATGTGATCTGGTAAACGATATTTAAGCAAAAATTCCCTAATATAATAAAATGTTTTACGTGTAAAACGATACGATTATACAATAATTCTTTCATAAATCTTTTAATTCTAATGAATTTTAACATAGAATAATATAGATTCATATTTTTCGTAATTTATATACATTATTTTCATAATTTTTTTACGTAACTGAATAAAATCTTATGATACTTCCTGAAAGCACATGTAATATTCTGTTGTCATCTGTTCTTTCATTATTAACACTGTTATTTAAGTTTGATTTTATCTGTAACATATTTTTTTAAGTAATATAATTATTCGCTGAAAACTGCTCTTTAAAGCTGGTTCTGCGGGCTGATTTCTCCCTCTCTCCGTTCGTAATTACGTTCAATTAAACACAGCTAAGCAAAATTAACGATACGTGGCCGGTGCGACACTTGTGTGGCGGGTCTCACCTGTTTTTTTTCTTCGTTATTAAAACGTAAGTGTGGGAATGTGGGGTGGCGACGCGTCACATGCGCGATAGAATGCTGTCGTTTTGACATAAAGGTTGGTGAATTATGATAATTCGTCGTAGTCTCTTACCCGCATTTCATCGCACTTTACGTTTTATTACGAACAAAAGATCAATTCTAGCGGGTGCGTTAATCGCATCGACTAAACTGTTTATACCGTGTAAATATGAAGGTAGAAAGAGAGATATGTAACAACCATAGCAGAGCTCAACAGGCCTAATAATCCTAGCAAGCCACCTGGCTTCACCTTAACAGATAAAACATGTTGAGCGTCACCTGCTTCTTATTGACGCTGCATAAATCTTAGATAAATTGAAATTAATGATTCATTTGCTACACTGTTCTGTATCAAAGAATTCGAGCAACCTCGCGTTTTATTTAATTTAATTTGTATTTAATAACGATTACAAAGCAACTGATAGATTTTCAGTTAAAAACTTATATATTTTAAGTTACCCGCGTTTTCGCTTGTTTCAATTTATTTTGTGTTCTTGACGAATATGATAACGAATGTTTATCTTAAGAACTGGATTGTTTGTGGCGGGAAAGTGGCGATTAAATTTACTTATTATCCGTCATTATTTTGTGGCTTTATTTTTGTTCTTCATTGCCATTGTTATATTTAATTTTCCATTGACTGCATTTAGACCAGCATTAAAATAATTAAAAACATGAAACGTAAGAAGCTCGAGTAGCGAATAGGACAGGTTACTCGACTTCCGATTGCCTTCTTATGTAATTAAATATTATGTAAATAAATCCCCGGTTATCTTTTTTTAGAGTTTGATAAAAATTTTTTAAATATCTATTCGAAACGTGTTTTAAAATCTACAAACTAAAATAATCTCATTATCAAAATAATCATGTTTGAAAGCGATTTATTTGAAATTACATGAATTAAGAAAATAAAATATATAGAAATTTCTCTTTGTATGTAGACAAATTTTAAGATAAATTTTACTGAAAAAGGTCTGGTAATAGCTACCAATATTAAATGAAATAATTCCAATCAAATGTTTGGTTAATATAATGAAAAATTATTTTATTTTTCTAAATATGTAGTAAGTATTATCAAACGTTTGGTTATATTATTACGTTTAATACTTATTAAATATATATTTAGACAAATTATTTTTGCTTTTATTAATTGAACATTTGATTGAAATTGTTTCATTCAACATTAGTAGCTATTACCAGTAAAAGCAGACTATTTTTAATATATAATGTATAATATAATTCCATTCTCGCATGCCATGTACCTTTATATTACAAAGTTTTATAATTTATATAATTTATTATTTATGACTGCCACCGCGACGTATAATGCAATAACGGATAAATATCTGCCTGTTTTGTATAGGATAATTCATATATACGCTGCATCTATCAAAAACTTAATTAAGTATTATTTACTACGTTTAAAGTAAACGAACTATATCAATAAAAACTTTGTACTGTTTACTATTATGAAAAAAATATTAGAAATCTGAAAATGAACTTTTTTAAACTCTTGCATTTTTGCCATATATTACAAGTTATATTCCATAGAAGTGAGATATATGGCTACTTATAGGAGGAGGAGATATGTATGACTCATGAAAAATTTACAAATAATGCATATAAATTAAGACGCATATAAATGACACAATAACTTATAAAATGCGTTTATAAAATTTTATTAAGGAATAAAAATGATAAATATGTATTGGGTTGTCCGGAAAATTTATGCCGATTTTGAAGGAAAATTGAAACGCAGAAGATTTAAATTTTAATATACATTTATTAAATTATATAGGTGCCATTCTGTTCTACAATCTTTCTCCATCTTTCAGGCAACTTGAAAATTCCGTCCTTCCAGAATTTCTCAGGTTCTTCAGCGAAAAACTTTTCTAAGTGATTTTTTACTTCGACCAAAGAAAGCTTTTTCCATTAAAGGAATTTTGTAATGATCGAAATAGGTGGAAATCAGAGGGCGCGAGATCTGGTGAATATGATGGATAGGGTAGAACATCCCAAATAAGCTTCAACAACTTTTGTCGAGTTATCAAAGACACATGAGGCTGCGCATTGTCCTGATGAAACACGACGCCCTTCCGATTCGCTATTTCTGGACGTTTTTGTTCAATTGCTGTCTTCAATTCTAATTGGGAACAATACTTCTCTGAATTTATCCTCTCGTTGTTTGAAAAGCTCATAATAAGATCCCTTTCCAATCCCACCAGACACAGAGCATGGCCTTCTTTGGATGAAGACCGGCTTTTGGGATGGTTAAAGATGGTTCATTCTGCTTTCTTTTTCACTCAACATTATTGTAAATGATCCATTTTTCATCCCCTGTCACTACTTGCTTCAAAAATAATGTCTTCTCGTTGCGTTTATAGAGCGAGTCGCAAATGAAAATGCGATCCATCAGATTTTTCTCCATTATATCGTGGGGAACTCATACATCAAAACGATTTATGTAGCCAAGCTTCACAAAATGCTCATGGATGGTGGATTTTGACATATTCAACATTTCTGCTAATTTATGTGTCATGTAGGGTTATTCTCGACAGTATTTTAATCTGTGGTGAAGGGCCTACTTGGGCGTTCTTGATCTTCAAAATTGAAATCACCAGCTTTAAACCTAGCAAACCACTTCCGCACAGTTCTTTCAGCTACAGCACCTTCACCATAAACAGCGCATATCTTGCCGCTTGTGTGGCATTTTTGCCTTTCCGATAAAAAAAAGCATTAAATGCCTAAAATGCTAAACTTTATTTTTTCCATTTTCAAAGGCGTATAAAACTGACAACATTAACATATCGTAACCAAATTTTTTTCCAAGTATGCCTGAAGTACCGTCTTTTACGATATGTACGCATGTTATTTGTTTTCAATCGTTCTGATTCAGATCTGTCCACCTACCAAAAATCGGCATGAACTTTCCGGACAACCCAATATATGAAGTAATAAATAATAATTATAATCTTCCCATGTATTACAAATGTTATGACATGAGGCACATATTTCATGTAATGCGTTTATTGCATTTAGTGCACTGAATTCAATCTGCGTACTTTTGGGCATAAATCCTGCTCGCTAAAAATGCCGTATATCCCAAACAAGTGGAATATACAAGACAACAAACTGTATAACAAAATATAAGTATTTTGCTCTTGAATTGGAGCAAAATACTTATATTTTGTTATACAGCATGCTTTACTATTCCTCTATACTCATGTATCACGAAATAAATTTTGTCATTAAGTCTTTTGCACGTTCTACGATAACCGTTTTATATAGATTATGATGGCGCTTAACACAGTGACAAATCGATTCAACTCACAATAATTTTATTATAATTAATAATATTATCAGTAAGAAACTAAAATCATAACACTATACTAATAAAACATAAAGGCATGTAAGAGTATTGCGGGAAAATGATCTCCAATCCCAGCGCGGCGTATTTGCTGGCGTTACTGTATGGAACAAAATATTTTTATTTAGTTGGCGCAAACCAAAATATAAACAATGTGGAATCAAATTTATTTTGTAAAAATAAAAAATAATTTTAATGAACGTTCACAAAAAAACGAATCCCTTGAAAAATGAGCATTCCCCAAGGACTGCTTGATAACTATGCAATCGTGCTTTTATCAGCGACGCAATGTTTAAAAAAATATAAATTACTTAAGGCTTGAAGTCCAAGTCTCAAGTGTCACGTCGTGGAAGTCTCATTCTGAGGCTGACATGCATCATAACAATTCATTAATTCGATGATCGTGATATCGGCGTAATGTGACGGCGATTCGAACGCCGCACGAGCGCGGAACTTGCAACTTCAGTCCGCGTAATATCCGAACTCTCTCTCGCGCGATCGTAGAACGGAAGTCGAGGATAGGCGGAGTTCGTTCGGACCAATCATCGAGATACGCGCCGCCCACGTGTCAGCGGTGGTTCCTCCCTGCGGAGTGTTGGACTGCTGCGAAACGAGATGCGCGGTGACACAGCATCGTCCTTTCTTCCTTATCCGTGGACGCTTGCGATGATTTTGATGAAAATAAAAAAAGTGAGAAAAAAGTAAAAGAAGTATATATGTATAACAAGGCATTAAGTAAAACAAGGCATTAAGTATAGAGAGATTTTGAAGGAACGCTGAGAAAATAGGATATTATTCAGAATACTGATAAGATTAGAGTATCATTCACTTCAAGATAAATACGGATTGTATAAAAAAAATAATATAAAAAAATATTATATTTTTGAATAGAGCTTTTTTAATTTTCAATCTGATTTAGAACTGATAGGAATATAATCATAAGTGTTGTAATATTCACGACGATTATTTTTTTAGTATCAGAACGAATTATTGTAGGAATAAAACAAAGGTAAACAAATGTGTTATTTATTAATGATTAATTAATTATTGCAAATATATACTTATTAATTATTTCTCATTCGTCATTGTAATAAATAATCAACAGTATCGTTAGTAAATAAAAGGCTTATCTATACAAAAAGGCTAATCTATACTGTATAGAAGTAGTGAACGATCATAGAAACCTCAAATAGGAAGATAAGAAATTAAACGAGTATGCTCCCTATATCTGACTATGATTGATCAATTTCCTCTATTTAACCCTATGATTGTCTACAATTTTTATGTAGACTTCCTAAAGTCTACTCAAAAGGGTTTCCAAGCGACTTTTCCGAACGTAGCCATAATTTGCTTTTACTTTTGGGAAAATTTACTGTAGAGAAAACTTATAAGAAATAAAGGTAAATTTGAACACTTTGACTTTAAACTTTTTTTAAAATAACTTTAAAACTTACCTAAGAATAATTGAAAGAAATTAACGCGCTGTGTCAATTATATTAAAGTCATCCTTTAAAAATTTTAGGCTATTTTGGCTTAACTTTTTACATATTTTGAATTACCTCAAAATTTTTTAAATAAATTCTTAATTACTTTTGAAAACTTGAATTTCGTTAAAAGTTAATCTTTCCAAGTATTATTAATAATTGGTATTTCGTATAGCAGACTAGCAAATACTCAACAAATCAATTTGTTGTCACGTATTTATCACAAGTCATTTGTTAAAGATACTAATAGCTTGTTAAATTAACAAAATCCTTTCTCTCAATGCAATAATAGACAAATTAATTGCGATTCTCTATCTTTTTGTGCATTTTACAGACAGATACATATTGAAAGTAAATGAACTTGATATCATGTTTGATAATCAGATTGATTAATTTTTTTGTCATATTTATTAAAACATTGTAATGTAGAATGAATTATTTCTTTCAATTTGCAGGCGGCTACAATCATCTGCGCAGTCCCGTGTGCCAAGACGAAAGTCAAAGAGACGAAACGTCGCCTCCACCTCACAGCCATAGCACTCAACCACCGACCTCTCACTCTAGTACTCCTAACAGTAATAACAACAATAACAATAACAACAATGCCAACAACGCATACATCCATCTAAGGAATTTAAATCAGCTCAAAACGGAATGTAAGTTTCTCACTTATGTCTAGTATTACGTGTGCAGATATTTCGTTGTTACAATATAATAGCGCGAGACTATTTTTTTAATAAAATTTGCTTATTGAAATTTTTTATGTGTATTTTATGCTCTCTGACTAAAATATATTGTCAATTTTTTTGAACACAACGATTCTATTAAAATTATTTTTAAAATAATATATAATTTATGTCGTTGCTCATTCTTATTGTTACTTTGGGGATTTGAGGATTTTGGATACATCCTGATACGGAAAACAAATTCGTAAAAATACACCTAATTTCGTGTAATTCCGATATTCGAATGGATAGAGATAGACTATATCTCTATCGGCGAGACGACAAAATTTCAAACTATTGTAACAGATCCTAATCAGAGTTTCGCGAGTAACACATTACATTTTCACTCGAGGTTTTGGCAACCAGCGTAATTTCTCTCTCTCTCTCTCTCTCTCTCTCTCTCTCTCTCTCTCTCATGATATAGTTAACGCATGGGTATACTTGACTACCAGTCTCGCGATAACATCATTACTATAATTGATGGACGATCTCTCGGAATTCGATCGCAAATAAATTATCTTCATAGTGAAGAACAGAATTTTTTTTTTTATTACTACAACATGAAGTTCTCGTTTCTGTTCTTGGTCAGCTATTAATGTAATAACGGATGATCGACTGTATGGACCAATTCCATTCCAACAGATAGAGTGGCAAAATAGTTGCACGCAACACTTACACATAAAATTATAATTTAATTCATGTTAAAATATCGTGCAATTTCAGACATTACCCCTATAGCAAAGGATCACAATAGATTTCACAATAGAATCACAATAATCAGAAAGAAAATATGATGTCACTGTGAAATTGTAATCATAACAAAATAACATGTTACAAAGACATTCATATATCACCATAGCATTGCTGTGACATCATATTTGTAATAAAGCGGACATTCGCACGTCATCATAACGTAACCATAATTGTTGTGATAATAACTATGACGTTTTTTTGCTATGAGTATTGTTATTATTTTTACTAAATTTCATCAGTTAAAGAAAGATTATCCAAGAAATATAATTCGTAAAAATAAAAAAATTCTAGCGAACTATAGCAATCATCACATAGCTGAGCATCTTCAAGGCGGTGGCGGTGGCTTGAGCAGCGGGGGCGAGCTCGCGGGCGCAGGTAGTAACGAGAGCGATTTGAGAGTCAGCGCGACTACCACGACGGAGAGTTACATGACACCGGCGCATTATTCGGGATACGATGAGGCGTCCGAATATCACAGCTTGTCACAAGATCACCAGGCGCCGCATCCGTACAATTTGGACAATTCGCCAGACTTTTACGGCGCCAGCGGAATTCACATTGAGCCCAAATACCAGCCGTCGCCGTTCAAGAACTATCCTCGAGGTTTGTAGACAAGAACTGAGATCACAATGAAAAAAAAATTTCTAAAGATATAGTATAGCCTTATATATAGACTATAGCCTTTAAAAATTTGTTTGTTGTATATATAATAATCAATGTATCTAATATTTTAATAAATATATATATCTAACCAAGTTAGTCTTTCTTATTTTTTCACAGCACGTTTATATTTTTAACACATTAATGAAATAACATTTTTTTCTTTGACAGGACGCTACCACGAGGGTTACAGCGAGAGCAGCGGATACGGGCAGTACGATGCAACGCCGTTCCAAACGGTTCCCGGAAGCGGAAGCGGTGCTGGAGGCGGCAGCGTCGGTGACCAATGGAGTGTCGGGCTTGGGGATCATCTGCCTCATCATCCCGCATTTCTTGCGGGACTTGGACCACGAGATTCCTCCAATCCTCATCATCCCACATCTATCGCTAATAATGCAGACCAAAAGCCGTTACTGCAGAGTTCAATGCTCACTGGTTATCCAGGTAAATTCAATTTTGATAACATATTTTGCTAATAAATTTTTCTTCTACATTTTTTTATTTATTTTGAGAGATTGATCACGAGCGGTTATAGTGTACAAAAATTTGAATCTTTGAATCCGGATTACCTTTAAATTACTTAAGATTACCTAATACTACCTCAAATTATTCCAGATTATTAAATACTGTCTCATATTACCCAAAATTATCTTAGAATATTTAAAATTATGTCATATTTTCTGAGATTACCCGAGATTTTTTTCAAATTTACTTTGCTTATCTAAGATTAATTTATACAAGTACATAATATTTCCTCAAATCATTCTAAAAATCTTTATAGACCTATGATAAGTACTTCTTCAAGAACATTTTTACTGCTTAAGAAAAAAAAATACAATTTTACAAAACAAATATTTATTGTATACAGATACACAAAAATATAAAAATTTCGCAATATGTATTAAATTAAATAGAATATGCATTATATATATGTATAGCTAGTAACAAGTTCGACTACTCATAACTACTCATTTGAGATTTTTTAATACTAACAAAATAATATCCAATTTAATATAGATATTAATAGATATTTTATAAAATAAAAAATATTTTTAAAAAATACCAAGTAACACAAACTCTTTGTTAAACAGTTTTACAAATGTGGTGTTAAATTAAACTGAGACTGAACAAATAATCTGAATCTTGGATAATCTAATAAGAAATCCTAAATAATCTAAGGGTAATATATTAAATGTCTGAGATTTAAGAATACCTTAAGAATTATTTGATATATTATTCTTAGATTACTTAGGATTTTTTATTAGATTACCTAAAATTATCTGAGAACGCTAAAGATTTAGATTTATGAATTACTTTGAATTACTTAAAATTTCTAAATGAAATTTTAGGTTTGCCACTGAATTCTTATAGCCCTTGTACAAAAATTACCTCTGTTACCAACTCCCCGATTTATTCTTATTATCATTTGGAGATTTTCTGTCTTCTAAAAGAGAGAAAGAGCATTTATTTATCTTCAATTACTTTGGCATTAAATTCATAATTTGGAGATATTTTGTTTTTAATATTTTTATCACAGTGAAATATTTTCCCATTCAAAATTTCTCATATTGTTATATATGTTTATATGAGATAATTATTCTCAGTAATCATTATCAAATCTTTTGCTTGACAATTACTTAACATATGCTCTAGTAGTGAACTATTCAAATCAATTCTTTTTTATGGATCTAAACATTTCATTATATTTTATTAAAAAGTTGTTTTACTGTTTAATAGTATTTTGATATTAAGAGAACCTTAATAAAGAATCTTAAAATATATCAAATGGTATATTTTTAGGTGGCGGCCCACCATGCTTCACTGGATCAGGTCCGATTCAGCTATGGCAATTTTTGCTGGAGCTTTTAACTGACAAAGCGTGTCAAGGTTTCATTTCGTGGACTGGCGACGGCTGGGAATTCAAACTGACCGATCCGGACGAAGTTGCACGCCGTTGGGGTATTCGCAAGAACAAACCCAAGATGAACTACGAGAAGTTGAGCCGAGGCTTACGCTATTATTACGATAAGAATATTATACATAAAACTGCTGGCAAGCGATACGTATATCGCTTTGTATGCGACTTACAAAGTCTACTAGGGTAATTATAAACACATATATATTGCAATTGTTTAAAATTTTAAATAAACTTTATACATTGACAAATTTAAGCACATCAATCTTGCTAAATGACTATATTTTAATTTATTTTTTATATTTTTACAATTTTAATAACACAATATATTAATTTTTATTTAAAATTGAAGATATAATATTAATTATTATATTTTTTTTATATTTTTACAGATACAGTCCTGATGAGATACACGCAATGGTAGACTTGAAGCCGGAGAAGAAGGAAGAAGACTGAGTTTTTTGTTAATGAACACGTGCTTTAGGACTGTATCATACAGATAAACGAAATGTAATAATACAAATTCTTTGCATTGAACGTGCAAGAACGAAGGAAAATGTAAGGACGAAGTATCCGTACGATGAAATCGCTATGAAATAAGTATATTCAGATGCAGAAGACTGTGATAGTCCGTCTTCTTTATTCAGATATGAACAAAAATCGAATCGGTCATATGTACCAAAGACAGGGTCTGCATACCATTGGTGCCTAAAGTTGAATAAATCGCGAATTTGTTTTTAAGAGTGATTGATTTATCACAGCAGATTTTAGAGGATATTTATAGGAATAACTCGTCAATTTATACATATATATATA
>NW_017259245.1:2656065-2657063 GCF_001594045.1 Atta colombica
CTTGGTGATGCCGCTAAATTATTTATGTCTCATCATTTTAATATGTGTGTTATATCTCGTTCATAGATGACTCGATATGTGATTGTTATTACAATAATTTTACAATAAACTCATTACAATATGCTATATAGCGAGCTTCTCAATCCGACACTTATG
Source organism: Atta colombica (assembly GCF_001594045.1). Lineage (NCBI taxonomy): Eukaryota > Metazoa > Arthropoda > Insecta > Hymenoptera > Formicidae > Atta > Atta colombica. The sequence continues at coordinate 2,656,222 of NW_017259245.1, forward strand.
CTTTTTTATATATGTATAGATTTTAATTTAGAAATTAAATTTAAACTATATTCTTCCGAGCTCGCTTCTCTAAAAGAAGAAACATGTATTTTATATTATTTCTTAATTATTGAATATGTCTAGTATGTGCTCGCGATATATTAAATATATTTAATATATCCAATTGTAATAAGAACTCTCTGTTACTAATGTAATCCGAAGAAAAAATGTAAATTGGGAAAAGCGTTGCTAATGAAAAGAGTATGCTGTTAATTTTTTATATAATTTTTTTATAAAAATATTTACGGACTTGCTTTTGTTCGCTAAGATACTCTCTTTGAGAAATTGTACATTTACATTTTTAAACACAACGTAAATAAATCGTTTATTTGAAATGAAAAAAAAGGAAAGGGCCATGTGCAACCAGTGTTTCATAATAATTAATTGAAATACAGAAAATAAATTTATTTACGTTTTTTTTTTTTAAATTATTCACATGTATTATTAAAAGAATGTATTTCTTTTAATAATAACTTTTAATAAAGTAGAATCTTTTTTATTATAACAAAATGTTTATGAAATCTTATAAAACATCACAATTATCATGTCTCTACAAAAATTATATTTTTTATTTTAAGACATTTAAATATTTGGTGAATTTATTGGGTCAGACTTAAATTTTTTTTACTCATGAAACACTGGATAATGCAATTGTATCAAATTTATAGCGATATATATTTATAACAATATGCATACATATATGTATATATCAAGACACAGTAGTGTCTCGCGTGCGTTCGCGATATAATACGGACAGCGAGATAGACAATCTATATACATGTATATTGCTATAGTTATATATA
>NW_017259245.1:2657365-2659807 GCF_001594045.1 Atta colombica
TATATACTAATATATATATAATATATAATTATAATCGGCATTATGTATGTATATATATGTATGTGTGTTTGTGTACGCATTGTATGTACAACTTAACTATTTTTATATCCGCTGTGTTTGTTAAGTTTCCAAGTACCAAAATAATTTAAACTACAAAATAATAAGAAATATCATAATGTCTCTTTAGATCATAATTAACAGTATACTAATTTCAAAGACCGTTCGCAAGTTTATTATGCGGATTGTTATAGAAAAATATAAAATTGCTAGCGACTTTATCGAGGTCTCCCATTAAAGGGTTCTTCTATCAGGATTCTTCGCGATAATCGTTACGATAAAGTTTCTCCTAGTTGTGTCGTTCGCCCGAATGTTAAATAAATTATATTAATAAATACTCTTAGCGCACCCCGAACGCGGGGTGAAGGAACCGTGTAAAGCTAATCGAATGTTAATATTAAGTTGTCACGTTCTTGGCACTTGTTATTAAAGAAAAAAGAAAGAGCCATACTTCTTTTTCCAGGATTATATACATAGCATTTTTGAAAGAGACGAATACAGGAACTTTTTAGTAGATGCAATAAGAAAAAAAAGAATAAAGAGATTTTTATAAATACATTCGCGATTGATCACCGCTTATTTTTTCCCTCCACTTAACTTTTTTACTAAATTGGAAACAATAAGATTTTCGCATCACTTTTACACCATAATGCTGAAATCTGATTGTGAGATCTCCCGCATCACAACAGACCTGTTTGTTCCGTTTGCATTTTAGAGATTATAGTTTATTATTATGTATACACATTTTACATATTTATATATCTAATCTTTTTATATAGAGAATTTCCATTTATACATATATTCATTTATATATATTATTAGGTCTATTCGATCTTGTGTTTTCAATGTTTTTCACTCAATTTTCAATATTTTCTCGAAATTTTCAACGTTTTTTCCATAAGGGCAATGCTTACACAACTATGATATCGTTTTTTTCTTCCTTCTCATAGATTTTAGATTAAATTGAATCTCGATCCATCCAGTACCATGATGACATAAACTGTGAGAAAATCTGCCGTGCCGCTTGACGGGAGACAAGCTTATGAAGGTTTCTCTAAATGGTGAATACCCGTTTTCTATAATAGCATACCTAGGTAATATGCATACAAAGATATATCCATAGAATGGATTCTTTCCGGACACTGGACAGACTTCATATCAGTATATTCATATATTTGCGTTATTCTCTTTATACGTATACTAGAATTTCAGAAGATCATTTGCTTTTATCTGCGCACAGCATTTTTTAAGCAATCTTTCTGCTGCTACGCGACAAAGTTTTAGAATGACATATCGCGTATTCCAAATTCCTTGTGCCACATCTCTGCATGATTTTAAAGACAAATATAACTGTAGTTATCTACTAAGTATAAGTTCATAACTTTTTTGCGTCATCTAACTTTGCGTTTGTCTGCTCATCTATTCTCATCTTTTTTTACATTTTATTTTATTTTTGTTTTTATTATTTTTATTATTTTTAATTTTATTTTTATATTTTACTTTATGTATTCAATTTCCACTATTATTATATTATTTGATTTTGTATAATTTTTCGACGCTTGAGAGAATTAGTTTCTAGAGTGCTTAATAAATAATATAATAACGATATATTATATAATAATATAATATAAATAACGATATTTATCTATTTATCTATCTATCTATCTATCCATCTATCTATCTTTGTTTTTTAAGGTAATGGGAAAAATGTAAAAAGTGTAGATAAGAAGTGTTGTGATTCTCGACGCCATGATGAAAATTTCTCTTGAATACTCTTGAAACAAAAAATCGCGTTATTCACTTTCTGACTTAGTTTCTCGTTACAGAGCTGCAAGAATAATGCAGGATAACGCAGAACAATCGACTGTGCAAACATTAATGATGTCAAATATCGCGTCTTTCGAACGATGTGTCATAAAATTGGTATGCTATTTCACACAATTATATTCCTATTATCCGCGAATTGTTTATTATGTATATACTAGCGCAAGTAATATAAAATGTTATATCATTAATACTAAAAAAATAATTTACATAAAAATATACGTTTCTGTTTTTCTGACGTTACGTAAATTCTGACGTTACGTTTCGTAAATTCTACGCGTTTTCAAACATAACTATTGTGTTTAAAAAAATATTAGATTCTAAATGCATTCATTTTAGAATCCATTATCTGCGCAGTTCAATCATTAATTTTGAATTATTTAATAGGATATTACGCATTCTTAATTTAATTTTCAAATGATATTTTCTAATTTATTTTTTATGACATTAACTGCGTTTTTAATTATCAAATTTTACATTTTAATTCACTGTGTTGTTATAAAAGTAAAGTGGAAACATTTTATCCCAGCACAATATATTGTTAGTATAATATTATTCTAT
>NW_017259245.1:2659831-2662832 GCF_001594045.1 Atta colombica
ATATATATATCACTATTTTGTATCTATTTTTATTAAGTAAATTAAGGAACGAATAATAGCGTAAAATTGGATAAAACGTTATAGGTAGCGAATTCTTTGAACGCACACGCCGCCGCAATCGCAATAAGAATTCACGCGACAAAACGCGAAATTCAAGTTATCGATAATGGCGTCGGAATACCGAAAAACATGCTGAAACATATCGCGAAATATAACGCAGAAGTCATAGGCGATCAGCAACAGGTATGCAAACTATTTGAATCAAACAATCTGGCAGATATTCGTCGTTCGGCTGATCGCCTTACGATTACTTCAAGGCATCAACATTCTGAAGAGACGTTCATGAAGGTATTATTTATAATTGTTAACTCGTTATTAAATTATTTGGTAATATAATTGAAAATAATTAATATAAAAATATAAGCTCACTCCTATTGCTCTTGTCGTTAAGTATACGTCTTTAAATAAAATCAAGATAAATTAATTTCACATCAATCAATTTATTATTAGTATTTTTAATTATAAACTTATTTAAATTAAATTCAAATTTAATTTAACTAACTAAGATTTTAAAAGACGGTTATATTACTTGCGATTTTCAAGAGTAATTTTTTTTTATTTATTTTCATTAAAGGTGTTCGAGATGGGATCTTCATTCAATTTGAAGCAAGTAGAGCAGAGACCTTCGTGTGGCACAACGGTATCTATATACGGTTTTCACGAAATGCCTCATAAAAAGTGGGATACATCTATTATTTGTTTTTTTATCGCGGCTATAGCTGTTACAAAATTAGAAGTATGATTTAATTTATAGTAATGATTATTAATTACGATAATTTATCTCATGATATATTTTTTATATTGATACAATCAGGTATCATTTTCGATTAGAGACGATGAACGGAAGAAGGTTGTTCTGAGAATTGCGAAACCGCACAACTCGATTGAAGTTCTGAGAACACTGGTTGGGAAGAATCTGCCATTGAATCATGTATGGTCGATACAATGCGGTCCTGAACGTAACAACAATTATCACGGTTACGTGGGATTATCTGATAAAAACGCGATGCAATGGATATTTTTAAATCACAGGCCGATCTATTGCCCTCTCATTTTGAAGTTGATTAAAATTGTCTTCGAAGAGAAGTTAAATTTGTTTTCTGATCAGAAATCTAATGCGCGCGATCCATATGATGAAAACGTGTTTATCTTATTCTTTCTTACGTTCTCACAGAAGGAATTCACGCACATTACTGAAAATGGAAAAATTATGTTTTATGATATGCAAAAGGTATTGAATACTGTTAAAAACTGCGCCTTTGAATGTCTCGCAGAAAAAGCTACAGTTTCTGCTATTACCCCTTATTTATATAAAACGCGGCTTTTAAAACAAATATATTTAAAAACAGAACAATTTGCCAATGATATCAATAGATGTAAAAATGTTACACCTTCGATGAAAAGCAGAATGATTATGCTTGAAAGAAGAAAAATTACGTCAACAATTACATCAACCAATTATTTCAACAAACAGCATAAAGGTGATAATATTGAAACCAGCTGTTATATAAACAAGGAAAATAATGATGTATTAAATAGCATCCGATATCAAATAGATCTTACTTCTATGAAACGTGCAAGCTATGAGAATAAAGCTATGAAAAAGATGCATAATGACATTTATAAAATGCAAGAAAATTCCATGAATTTTGATATAGCAAATAATTCTATTAAATCTGATACAATTTATTGTGATAGCAATAACAATAATCATACTATAAATATGATTTCTCCTCTTTCCGAATGGTCGAATTGGACTTATTATACAAATAATAAGAAGCGCGATACGAGAAATATATTTCCTGAAAATGATATATGTTTTCGACAGTTTTTTGAACGTAACAATAATCAATTTGATTTTCTACCACGAAAACTATACGATCTTCTACAGCATCGTCATGTTAAATTGACAAACGTAAAGTACTTTAACAGTCCTAATGATACGATTCCGTGTAAGTAATTTTTAACTTTTAGATAGAACAATATTATGTATAAATGATTATTATATATTTATATAACTCAGTTTGATAAATATTTTGAATTTATAGTTGTAGAAAATTGTCAACATGAGCAAATAGTAGTACATCCTTGTAAGTTGAAGCAAAAATTATGTGAATTTAGACTATCACAAGCATCATTAAAGTGCATAAAAGTACGTACAAAAATTTCAAAACAATAAACTATCTTAAAAGAAATTGTCTTGATAAATATATTTTTTTGTAGATTATTAATCAAGTTAATAACGAATTTATTGCCGCGTGGATGATGTGGAATGAAATGAAAATTTTATTAATGATCGATCAACATGCCATCCATGAAAGAATACGTTATGAAAATTTACTTCTTAGTAAATAATTATAATACTTTTTTCAGACAGAGATAATATTTCTTTTTAACTGAATAGTTTATGTAAAAATTATGAATAAAATATTAAATTAATTTTTTAATTATATAAATATGAAATTATACTGCACTGAATTTTCTTGTAATGCTCAGTTGTTATTATTATTATTATTTAGAATACAAAGTGCAAAATGAGAACGAGTTGCTCTCGGTTAATTTGCGTGATTCTCTGTCTATGGAATTTCCTATAGAAATGTGCAATTTATTCCTATGCAATCAAATTTTGTTGAAGAAATACGGCATAAGTTTAGGATCGTTAAAGGAGAACACACTATTAATACGCACAGTACCACAATGTTTGGTTACAAATAATGATCTCCACAATAGAGAAAAAATATTGCCAAAAATCAGTGGTTTATTAAACGATGTGATAAAGAATTGTAATACAAGTCAAATGAACGCATTACCGTTAACAATTCATAATGCTATAGCATCTGAGGCTTGTCATGGTACTCATAAGTTTAATATTTATGATTTTATATATGTGTGTGTGTGTGTGTGTGTGTGTGTGTGTGTGTGTGTGTGTGTGTGTGTGTGT
>NW_017259245.1:2662932-2666282 GCF_001594045.1 Atta colombica
CATATACATATACAGTAGTTACTATTATATTAAAGATTTACTACGTCAAAGATGATTGTTTTGAAATATTTCAAATTTATCTATAACTATATTTTAGAAACTTTCTTTTTCTTTTATTAACTTTGGAATTTTTTTAGGTGCTATTAAATTCGGCGATAAGCTAACTTTGGAGGAGTGTACAAGTCTTATACAATTATTGAAGAATATGAAGTTCCCCAATCGATGCGCCCATGGACGACCGACTATAATACCAGTGATAGAATTTTCGGAATTAGAAAGAAGGAGCACGAGGATTCCTAAGGTAAGCACTAAAATTTTTCCCTTCGATTTTATTATAGGAAATACAAATTTAAATGATTCATGAAAAAAAGACAGATCTTACTTCTTTTTCACTAATACAAGTTTATACATAAATGAATAAAAGCACAAAATTCGTCTTAAAAATCATGCTGCATAAATGTGTGTGTGTGAGTGCGTGCGCGCGCGCGCGCGCGTGTGTGTGTGTGTGTGTGTGTGTCAAACTAAAAGCGGTATGAGAACATACAAATGTTGTTTGTTTTATGACATAAGATTAATTTTGATATAAGATTAATATTGATATAGAATATAAGTTAGAGGTATTACTGAAATTTTTAATCATACAATTTATTTAAAAAATCTTAAAAAAGCTTTAATTCGGACTTCATCATGCGACAAAACCGGCGATGAGAATATCTTTGCCAAAATAGTTAAATCTGGTAGAAACAAGATTGACATCTTTTCCGCCCAATGATATCGGACAAACGTCATTCGGACGCAAGTAGAAGCATATTGTATAAAGAGCCATTTCTAACTCGGGTGAAAGACCGACGAGAAGAGTCGTAACTGAATGTTTCGTGTCAGGTACATTGAATGCCGAACGTATCTTGATAGCTTCTGCCTTCTGTGAAGATAAAGAAATTATGTAAGATTTATTAAATATAGAATAAATTGTGTACGTGAGCGTTACTTACGTCCGCTAGTTTGATATCCTTTATGTATCCGCGATAATCGAGATTTTTCTGCGTTTCCTGTTTGGCAAAGTAAATCCAATTTTGTGGCCCGATCATGTAGGAATCGAGCTTCTCTGCGAGGAACACTGCCTCAAAGCCAGAACTAGATGGCTCTCCTTCAACTCGTTGGAATTGTGAGAACCAAATACGTTTCAGAGTGTCTTTAAACTCATATTCGTCATTTGGAATAAATCCTTTGTCGGCCAGGTATTTCATTGCCGTTTTAAATACATCAGTCTCCATGAAGTTGTCGAGCAGCTCCGTTTCCTCCTTACGCTCGTCTGGCGTGACAGTCTCTTTCGTTTTAACGTCTATCGCGTAATTATCATATAACGGTAGCACGCTTTTAATCGTCGGGATTTCATACGCTTCCGGTTTGACGTCGAGTAGGCTGAAATTACATCAAGACAAGGTCAATGAAACTCTTAATGCGCGGAATTATTTTGTTCAATTATTTTCTCCAAGATGAGGATAGCAATTCTAACTACTTACGGCAGAGGAGCGTCATCCGCGGTACTATCTTCCTTCGTCTCACCCTGCAGATTTACAGTGATGTACTTATATGCGTTGTTCTTATCCGCGTCGAAAAGACTTTCTGACAGCTTCTTCACTTCGTCGTTAGAGATCGGGTAATTCGGTTGAGTGGGACTGCTTTCTTGCTGAGGACTGGGCGAATTAGCATTGCTAGGTGCGTTAGCTTCAGCTTTTTTATCCGCTTCCGGTGGCGGCTGAACCGGCGTTGCAGAGCTGGGTGGGTTGGAAGCGGCAGCGACGGCGGCAGGAGCACCGTTATTATTCGCAGATGCAACCGGTGTTTCCCCATTAGTTGGATTCGACTGATTATAATAATAATTATTGTACGTAATCTCGGTGCGGCTACCACCACCGGCGCCGTCACTGTTGCTGTATCCCGGACTTCTGCCATAGATGCCACCCGGTAACAATCTGTTCACAGCTGCGCTCACGCCCGCGCTCACACTGGAGTAAACCAGCGCTTCCTTGGCCAGCTGGCCGATACCAGGTCGGCTTGGTTGCAGGACGGTGAGTGCCGGCGCTTGTGCGATAGCCGGTTGAACGTAGGATGGCTGGGCGTAGGACGGTTGACCGAATGATTGCTGTCCACCGAAACCACCGTAGGACTGCCCACCGTATGGACTGTAGGCTGGTGGCGCGTTATGGTGCATAGACGGATTGTAAGCCTGGCCATACGGTGAGTGCCCACCGTAACCGGGATACGAAGGATTGGCATTGTAGGACGGGTAGCCCTGGTTGTAACCCGTGCCGCCATAAGGATTGCTGGCGGGCTGTCGAGGATATCCGCCTAGAAATCGTAGAAAAATTAGAATTATAAATTCTATGAAAATTACAATCTTTATGCAATTATACGAAGAGACGCAGCACAGATTCTCAAAGGGACGCCCTGTGAAGACTCTCTACGTTTTAAGAATGTTTCCAGAACATCCCTTAAATAAAAAGTGCTGTTCGGGAATTAATATTTTATAAGGAGACTTTAAATCTTAATACAAATGAGATTTTAAATTTTAAATCAAGATTTTACAAGGAGAAATATTGCAACTTTAACTTCAAAAAATATTTTATTATAATTTTAGCAATTTTAATAGCTCTCATATTGCAAAAATACAGAGATTTTATTCTCGAGTGTCGAGATTTAAATTATCGATACATTAATTTCATTCCCTATTTTAAGATAAAGAACAATTAATATACCCGATGGAGTATATGGTGGTGCGTTTGCAGCCGGATATCCTGATTGCACATTCGTCGCGCTAGTCTTGGAAGCTTGTTCAGATACTGGAGGTTTGACATTGTTGGTCCCGGAACTCCCGGATGCTTTATTGTTAGCATTCTGTGGTACGTTCCATCCTATTTTACTCGGATTTGAGCCTGCATAATGGGGTTCGTGATATTATTAGAGACGAATGAAACATGCGAAGCCGTAGAAGGTTATTACCTATATGAAGCAGTGACTCATTGAATTTGTAAGAGATCTGATGCGTAGATACATAAATATTTGTAAACTGCGCAATTTCACGTTAAACAGTTATAGAAAAGTATCTTAAATGATGATTATAGCTTTTCCGAATCGGCAATACGGAGTTTTCTTTGCTAACTGTACATATATATATATATATATATATATACATATAATGCAATATAATGCAATATATTAGAAGCACTAACGAAAGCAATCTCATGAGTATTTAAAAAATAATAATTAATGTTATAATTATGCAATAGAGATATAACAATATTAATAAAACGTATAAATGATAATAATAATAATAATAATAATAATAA
>NW_017259245.1:2666382-2686861 GCF_001594045.1 Atta colombica
TATATATATATATATATATACCTGTCTGTGAGGGCCGTTGAGTTGTTCTGTGAGAAGTACCTCCTCGCCGAGAGTTACTTCGAGAAGAGGAGGAGCCCCATCCACTACTACCGCTCCTCCGTCCGCTGGTTTTACGACCATCTGTATCCGCTGTAAACACAATGTCATACATGCAATTTATTATATGCAATGATTTCAACATTTAACTAACATGTCTTTCGTCTCATTGTTAACTATGATTAATCATTACTACACATAATTCGATTTATTCCTTTTCGTATATCAGTACTTAAATATTTAAAATTAAATCGACATTTGTGACACTTGATCATGAAGGGAAATTCTTGAGAATACTGAGGAGAATTGTAACTTATTGTTAGAGTATTGTAACTCAGGATAAGAGAAACGAAATATAGCTAGAGTTTTCGTAATTTAAATTTATGCACAGATATGCAAACAAATTTTTATGTATTATAAAATTTCAGAATATTCTCAATTATTTTCTACTATGAAAATTATTAAAAGTAGGATCATATTAGAATGAATCGAGAAAGATTTCTGCGTCATAAAACACGTTGATTGAGTGCTTATTAAGCTATCTGTATAGAACTTGGTGTCCTCTTTTATTTCTCGCGATTCGACACCGGTACAGATTGCCAAGCCTATTGTTCTTCAACAGATTATTATATAATGTAGCAGCAATTGCCTGTTCACTCATTGGCTCAATATTATGTATTACGATGAATACCTTTGAGAGTTCGTGCGCACATTATACAAGAGAGAAAGATATATTCAAAATCAAGTCTATTTACATTTTTTAAATTCTTTCCATAATGAAAACGACAATTTTTATTAATAATTATTTCGATATCGATATAGCTTTACAATCACATATGTATCGTTTTTTAAATTTATATGTAATTTTTTGCAATTCTTTCTGAAAAAACTACTATAATCATAAGAGAAAATTTCTACTTTTTTTTTATTATTTATGCATCGTTAAATTTGACAAACGCACCTTAAAACATTTTCCGTACATGACTTTCGATAAAAATCTCCAATTTAGTATCATAAACGCAGTAATGCAATTATGGTAAACGCTGTCAAGTGAATAATACCATATGAGGAGCACATTGATGGCATGACGTATGAATAAGATAGAAGAGCAATTTACTCTGCTGATTTCACTTATTACGCAGTTTATTTGTTAGTCAATTTATCAACATTATACGTAAATCTTACGTGATTTTAGAATGCTTGCTCCATTCTTTTACCATCTATTTAAACAGCTGATCCATATATTTTATTTTCTTATATATTTTCAAAGATGCTTCGCAAGATTTTGAAATGTAGAACAAATTAAAAATTATCAATTTTATGAGTCGTAAAAATGTTCCTATGTTCAATTTACGTTACCTCTCTATAATATACATATAGTTTTTTTTATTTTATAAATGCACAAGTCAAACATGTTTATTAATGAATTAAACATATCCTTTATCGTTTTTTTAAATGAAATAACTAGTTTTTTCAAATTTACAACATGTATGCATTTTGTATTGTATTGTACACAAAAGATTTTCTGACTAAATTAGAAATTATGTTTCCAATGCACAATTGTTAGTAATTCGTCAGTTATAAATTAATTTAGTAATTCGTAAATTACAGACAGTTAGAGATGAATGAGTTTCCGCTAACTTCCGTGCTTCCGTGTTAACACGTAACTTGATTTCAAGGAAAATTTAACTAAAAACTTAAACTAAAAAAGATTTTTTATTTGGAGCGTAGCCATCAATTAATTTTCTGTAAAATTTCAATTTTTTTACTAAAACTTGATTCTCGATTAATTAAAATATTATTTCATTATTAGAGCATTTCACAATAGATTTTGAAAGCATATTCTAAAGTTTAATAAAATTTAAGGTGATTGTTAAGATAATTAGTATCGATCTTTAATACTTTTGAGGCTTCCATTGTATTTTCTATAATAGAAGCTTTGTATTTCATGGTTTGAAGCTTCCATCGTATTTTCTATAATAAAAGCTTTGTATTTCACGGTTTATCTCCGTTTATATTTATTCTTGAGAAATACCAAAGTTTCGTAAACTACTTCTCGTCCTAATGAAGTGAACTGGAATGTTCTGGAAAACTTTAGCATTCTAAGAACGGATATACACTCGGAGATAATTCGCAAAACGTATAATTTCTAAATATCAAATTTTCTGTAAAAGCTCAACAAAATTATTTTAATACAAATTGATTAAGTGAAGAACTTATTAATGCACTTGATACAAATTTATAAAAGCATCTTGTGTAAATCTGATGATATTTCTCACATGTAAATTTCACTTATTACTTTAACAATCTTTAATAATTATAACCTATCAATATCTGTTTAAAAATAACATGTCCCATTACCGAAAATAAATAAAATCACAATCACAGTGATCAGGAATGTCTTGATTCTCATATTCGTTATTGCCCGTTTCACTTTTGTCAAATTGTTGTCTTAAACAAAAAGTCAGTTCGAAACTCGAAAAGATTTCTGATACGCACTGTCTGCTCACGCAGTCGACAGACTACTACTACCATTCGACCTCATGCTGAACGGCCTAGACGTCGGTGACCATCGCCCGTAACATTGAATGATTCATACTTCGCAGGCTTTCTCTTTCCACTGACCCCATGCGTCTGTAACAGAACTGTAATTGGTCGAGTTATTCGATTAAACACTTCTCAGTTTAAAATATTAAATTAATAATATTTCATTTATTAACACAATTTTTTTTGAATAACTATTAATAAAATTTTATAAAACCTAGATTATATTAGTTAAAAGATATTCAAAGAAAGCCATATATGTACGATATTTTCTAGATTTCTCGCGCTTTCTCTATTTTTTAAGACAATTTCAAACTGACTCTCTCTTTAATAAAAACTTATGATGTTTTGTTTTTGCTTATTTTTTACAAGGTTCATTTATTAAAAATTTTTTTTTATAATATAAGATCTCAAAATAATGTGTTTTTGAAATGAGATTCATTAAATTTAATATTACTTGGAAACAACATTGTTTTAATATATATTATTACAGAATATATTATTAGTATAAAAATATATTTTTTTATTAATTAATATTATATTACAAATTTCAGAAAAAATTGAACTTTGCATCCTTGAAGAGAACATCACTGAAGTAAAAGGAAAACAATATTTTTCAATGTAAAATTACAATTATTCTCAAATTCTACATATATATATATAATGATAAATAGAAATATTGTTTATTTAATTTTAAATATTATAACATTATTTTTTATCATATAAGAATAAGATAAGAAAAAAAATTGTTATGTTTATCATAAGATCGCAAAAATTTTCCAAATAAGTTGCAATACATATATTTCTTATTAGTGTAACAAGATTTGTCGCATTACATGAATAAAAATTAAAAAAAGTAATTTATATAATTCCAATCACACATTCTTACATTTGATATTGTCTGTTAAAATGCGCTCAAAGTGTGTACTTTAATAATTTACATTATCACGTCCGAGAATTTATTCATATGATACAAAATTAGAAAACAGGAAGCGCAAGATCTATAAGATCTTGCCCATAATATCTAAATGAATGTGTGTAAATATTAAACTTGTTTCCGCCAAGTGAAACGGGACATAAATTATTCGGCCTGGTATAAAAACATATCATGTACAAAGCCATTTCAAGTTCAGGAAGCGTGCCCACGAATATCGTTGCATTTGGTCTAATAATATCATCCATTTGGAAGTTCAATTTCACCAATGAGGCTCTCTGCAAAAAACAAATAATTGTTATAACCAATTTTATAAATGTACAATATACTTTTATATTCTTTTCGTGCATAACATTAAGATACGATAATATATATTTTACGTATATATTTTACATATATATTACACATCTATAGATATAATATGACTCACGTCGCCAAGCTTCATAGTATCAACGTATCCCATGTAATCAATACGATTCTTCGATTCTTGATAATTAAAATAGATCCAGTCCTGCACCCCAAGAAGCTCCGTACCATATCTTTCAGATGTGAACACTCGCTCAAAACCTGATGTAGCACCATTAAACGTGTTGAACCAGATACTCCGCAAAGTGTCTTTCTCGAAGGCATAGGGATCGATGAAACCTCGATCTGATAACCATCGCAGAGTTCTAGTCATCACATTCGTATTCACAAACATGTCTAACAAAAACTCCTCTCTCTTTCGCTTTTCTGCTGTACGAGTTTCTTTCACAGTAGAATTGTGTTCGTAATTGTTGTACAGAGCTCGAATAGCTAAGATCGTTGGATAATCATATGCTTCTTCTTGCACGTAAATTAATCTAAAAACGTATAATATATATAAGGGAAGAATAATCATGTTGTGATTGACTTAAACACAAAACTTACGGTCCTTTAGCTGCATCGGTTACGTTTTCAGATTTACTCTGAAGATGTAATGTCAAATACTTGGATATGTTAATTTCTTGTTTCACGAATAACTCTTCGGTCAACATTAATAGATCGTCATCTGATATTTTATATTGCGGAGAATAAATAGCTGTTCCTTGATTGGGCATTCCTTGATTATTCTCTATATTGCTAGTAGAAATTGAAGGAATTTCCATATTGTTAGTTGTACCCATTGTGTTTATGGAAGAATTGCCAATCGGATATATTGTACTACCGTTGTTGACAATTGTAGGAATTGATACACCCGGAATAATAATTGGATTGTTTACAGGATTTGGGTTGATAGGAGACGCAACAGGAACATTTCCTTGAAGTATATTTGATGAAGCCGGAGAAATACTACCTGGAGGAACTGTATTAAAATAATGATTATTATAAGTTATATGTGTTTCACTGGTACCACTACTCGGACTGGTACCACTACTTGGATTACTGTAATCCTGCACATAATGTTGATGCGGATTTATCAACCTATTCACACCGGCATTGATTGTGGAGAATACAAGTGCTTCTTTCACCATTTGACCAAAGCCTCTGCCGTTGTCTTGTTGACCAGGAATCATTATGACCGTTTGTCCAGGTATATATGGTTGCGCTGCCGGCTGCGCCAGAACTTGTTGTTGAGGATAATAAGTGTGTCCAGCTGTGCCATACGTTCCGCCAACGGGGTGTGTAGAATATGGATTTCCAAATGTATTTGGTACGGGTGGCGGAATATGCGCTGGATAATTGGAAGAATATCCAAACGATTGACTGGGAAAAGAGTAACTGGGATTGTGCGTGGAAGGTATATGAGGTACGTGAGGTTGATTCGAATGACTTAAGGGATGACTAGTATATGGAGGAGGATTAAAACCAGAAGTAGGATAAGGAGGATGCGGATAAGGTATAGAAGGAACCGGCATCGAAGTTGGACGCAGATGATCTTTGAAGCCGATATTAGTGGAAGTGGAGCCTGGTAGGTGAGATTGATTTGGATCGACTCGGAAATGAGGATTGCTCCATGAAGGATTATTAAGTGCAGTTCCTTGTAATGGGTTATAAGGCGCGCTTGGTTGGCCGAAAGAAGTTGGAGCTGCAAGAAAATTATATACATCTGCTAATTTTTAATTATGTTAAAATTGTTTATATTTGATAAAATATTTATTCTTTAGTTTACGTTAATTTTCTGTCATAATCAGTAATTATAATTGACAAATATTGTTTTTTAAATTTCAAGAATTTAAATGCATAAATTTAATAAAAATGATAAAAAGTATACCATGATTTTGCGATGGTACCAAAGTGGATTTCGACAAATGATTAGTCGATGCTGATGAACTATATGGATTATATGGTGCTGATGGATTATGTGCAGAATTTTGTTTACTCTCTGTTGTAAAGCCTAATGTCCTATGACTCTCAGGATAAGTTCCTAAAAGAAAAAGAATATATTTTACTTTTTTATTTTTTATATAACAGAAAAAGACAAACAAGTGAAAACAGATGAGAAATAATATCTCAGCTAATATAACATTTGAAAATTTTTTCTTTCTAATAATATATTCTAATTGTAAATAACAAGATAATCATAATCATGCTAATAATACCTGTATTGCCATGTGGTGCTGATGGTCGACTAGATTGCCCGGAATTAGTTTGAGCTTTACAGAAACATTCAACAAAAAATGAATGGTTCAGTAAAAAAATGAATGGAAAAATGGTTATAATTACTAATCGCTGTAACACTTACAGGGTCGTGTGGCGTCTCCTCTTTCAGCTTGTAAAAACGTTGAAGATGCATCTTTATTTTGTTTGAATTTATGCGAAATTTGACCTACAATAAGAATGAAAGATATAATTCTGATATAACCACAGAAAAATTGAAATAAATAATACTTCGTTTCAAACTAATCATATCATATACTGACTCAATGTAGTTCCAGTTGGGTTTGATCTTGTGCGTCCTCCCGATGAACCCCCCCCTCCCCGATGTTTCCCAAATTTTCCTGCACTTACATCGTCTGAAAATAAAGATTAACATTTAATAAATCCAAGCAAAATTCTTTTTCGCTAACGTATTAAAAAGTTGACTTAATGTAGATAAAAAATTATTAGACAATCAAAAGTTACTTAAAATATTATCAATATAATAATATAACACTTACATAAAAGTTTAATTTGGGTAATATTACATTTAAAAAATTTGTATATAATAATATATAAAATAATTTTATATAAAATTTTATTGCGTATATACTCACTGGCTAAAAGAAACGTTAAAAGAAAGAGAAATAGCAAAATTCGGACCTTCATCTCTATTATATGGAGACGATAGTCTTACACTAATTTGAGGAGTTCAAGCACTGGCGTGCTTGAAGACTATAAGATGATAAATACATATGTATATTTTTTTACGATTATCAATCTTCTTAGTAATTGCGTCTTTCTTAATAACGATATAAGCACATTGAAAGATTACGTTATTGACCTGTTGACCACTCACTAATACAATTAAATACTTTTAGTATAATTACAGCTGATAAACATTCGTATCATGGAATTACCATTTTATATTTAAGCGTCAGCATCTTCTATTTCTACGAAAAGATTACAAAAAATCAGTTTCCTACTTATACAAAATTTGCAACTGAACTGAGAACTTTGTGTAATTTTTGTAATAAAATTTAATTCAATTTGAATAAATATAAAGACATATATGTTATATTTAATTCTATACAATTTGATGCAAAAAGTAAAATTTGTTTTCGCAAAACTATGAGAACATTTTTATTTGCATATTTATATGTTTTTATTTAAATGTCTTGTTTCATTTAAGTCTCTAAAGTATTAATCTCTTTACAATTAGCATTCCACCACAATATCTAGGGGGAATTTTTTGATCATATAATATAATTGAATTATTTCAAATATTCGTTCAAATTTTGTGCTGTTTAGCGGTCCATATCAATACTAATGTCATATGACAACATGACCCGCATGTCAGCTTGGCGCAAAATTTGAACGAAACAATTGAATTAATGATGTAAAAAAAATGATGTAAATTACTGATGTAACTCTCCTGTGGTCAAGTCTCCCAGTCAAGACTTCCATTTAATATTAATAAATTACAAATATTTCAACGGTAGAAGTAATTTTTTACGTGCTTATTTGATTAAAAAAAATTAAAGCTGCAAGAAAATTATATACACCTACTAATTTTTAATTATGTTATGTTTTTAGTTATGTTTAAATTGTTTATATTTGCTAAAACCATTTATTCTTTTAATTTACGTGAATTTGCTAAAACCATTTATTCTTTTAATTTACGTGAATTTTCTGTCATAATTATAATTGATAAATATTATTTCTTAAATTTCTTATTTCTTAAATAAAAAAAAATTTAAATGCATAAATTTATTGAAAATAGTAAAAAGTAATACCATGATTTTGTAAAGGTACCATAGTGGATGTCAATAAATGATTATTCGATGATGCTGATGAACTATATCGTGTAGAATTTTTATTTTGTGTTGTAAAGCTTGATGTTCTACTCATAGGATAAGTTTCTAGAAAACTTTCCAGAAAAGAAGTTACTCTTGACAAATATTCTAAAAAAAGAATATATTATTTTTTGTCTAATATAGAAAAAGACAAACGATTGAAATCAGAATCATGAAAAAAAATATTAGAGCGAAAAAAAATATTAGAGAAAAATAATATCTCAGCTAACATAACATTTGAAAATTCTTTATTTCTAATAATGTGTTGTAATTGTAAATAAAACAAGATAATCAATGCTAATAATACCTTTATTGCGATGTAATGCTAGATATGGCCAATTAGATTGCCCGGAATTACTTTGAGCTTTACAAAAATAAAGATATTCATATTAAACATTACATTATAAACAATAAAAAAATTAACGATTACAATTATTGTTTGCTGTAGCACTTACAGGATCGTGGAGTATTTCCACCTTTATTTTGTAAATATTTCGAAGATGCATCTTTATTTTGTTGATGCGAAGTTTGACCTACAATAAGAGTAAAAGATATAAATCTGCTATAACAGAAAGATTGAAATAAATAGCTTGTCTTTCATTATAACCATATCATATACTGACTCGATATAGTTCCTGTCAGATTTGATCCTGTGCGTCCCAAGGTCGTAAGTATGGGCTTGATTGTATATCCAAAAGGAGTTGAGATTATCGTATGTCTCTGTGATGAATTTCCACGGTTAAAAGGACTTGATCCTGTCATATGTCTACCAGATGAACTTCCATAGCCAGTTAAGTCTGACCCCGTCGTGTGTCCACCTGATGAACGTCCGAATCCGTAATGTCTTGATCCCGTTATATGATTGCCTGACAAGTTTTTATAGTTCAATTTAGAACTGAACCTTGAACTGGATCTAAAAAGTTTTGATAAAAAGGAACCTAATGATGACGAGCCTCTCCAAGAAGAGAATTGAATGCCTTCAAGTTTCCCCAATTTCCCTGCATTTACGTAGTCTGAAAATAAAGATTAAGGTCTAATAATTCAGGCAAAATTATTTTTTTTGCTGATATATTAAAAAGTTAATTTAAGGTAAATAAAAAATTAGACAATTAAAAATTACTTAAAATATTATTATCAATATAATGATGTAAAAGTTTAATTTGGGTAATGTTACATCCAAAAAATGTATATGTAATAATAATATAAAATAATATTTTACATAAAATTTTATTGCGTATATACTTACTGACTAAAAGAAACTGACTTAAGAAAAAGAGGAGTAGCAAAATTCGAACCTTCATCTCTATTATATGAAAACGTCTTACACTAATTTGAGGACACTGACGTGCTCGAGATAGCTATAAGATGATAAATACATGTATACTTTTTTTACGTTTATGTTTATCAATCTTCTTAAGTAATTGTGTTTTTCTTCGTGACATAAACATTAAAAGATTACGTTATTATTGATCATTCACTAATACAATTAAATGCTTGCAATATGATTACAGCTGATAAACGTTATTATGATAGAATTACCATTTCATGTCTACGCGTCAGCATTTTTTATTTCTATGAAGATTACAAAAAATCAGTTTCCTACTCATATAAAATTTGCAACTGAATTGAAAACTTTATGTGATACTAGATTTTTATGTAATAAAATTTAATTTGCTAAGGAATATAAAGACATACATTTTATATGGCATTTAATTCTATACAATTTGATACAAAAGTAAAGTTTGTTTTCACAAAACTATAAGAACATTTTTTATTTATATATTTACATGTTTTTATTTAGATGTCTTGTTTCTTGTTAAGTTTTAAGTATTAATCTCTTTATAATTAGCATTCCAACATCTAGGGGGAATCTGAGAGATTTGATCAAATAATACAGTTGAACTATTTCATATACTTGTTCAAATTTTGCGTCGTTTAGCGCTTATTAGTTGCTATTATCATTAAGTCAAAATAAGACAAAGTATATGATTTCCGAGCACGCGCATTAGGAGAATTGTGGTCAAAATTTGATTAGCTATTCCAATATGCCAGCGCTATTATATACAGGAAAGTGCATAGACGCCAAAATTTGATTGGTTGTTTCCAGTATTGCTATCATCATTATGCGAAATGATATATCTATTCTTACATTATGATTACAGCTATAATGTCATATGACATGACCCGCATGTCGGCTTAACAAACTTGGCGCAAAATTTGAACTGATTTAATTCTCCTGTATGATCAAGTCTCTCGGACTTCTCCTACAATAATATTATTAAATTACAAATACTTCAACGGTAGAAGTAATTTTTTATGCGTCATCTGTTGATTCTTTTTTAATATATCTATTTAAAATTTCTTCACTTGGATAATCTGGAACTGAGAGTTGCCGAAATCCTTCATCGTCTACGAAGCAGATCTCGTGCCCATCCTAGAAAACAGTCACAATGAAATTTGTAAAATGCAACTGCACTGTAAGCGTTTTATTTCAAATATTGCAAAATACTTACTGGATCAGCAAGAATAATAACTCTTACAGAAGCTTTTCCTGGTGTATCTAAAGTTATCAAATCAGTCAAGATTTTATTTCCACTTTCTTTAATAGCTTTCTGAATCGCTGGTTGCTCTGAAAATGGTATTGAGAAAGCGATACGTCCATATGCTTTTGCGTGATTAATTTCAGTACCTAATATACAAAATTTATTAATAACAAATCATATTAAATATTTAATCACAGTAATTACAAATTTAATAAAAAATTAAAATAAATTAAATATGTGTTTACTCACCAATATCTTCAAATTCAAGTTTGACTTGATCTTCACTATAGCCCATCAACACACTTTTATCTTTTCTATCAAATATCTGTAATCCCAAAATATCCTTCCAATAGGCAATGGTACGTTCAAGATTGGAGCTAGATAGAGTAACTTTCTTTACTGGATCTATTCGAAACAGCCAATATATTTAAAGAAATAATAATGTTTGCTAAAAATGTGATATTATAATTGTTTTTTTTCATGACCATTTTATAATTCTTTATTCTATAAATTATTATTACTATAATATTATAAACTGATTTATAGATATTATATAATTTTAACTTCAAAGTGATTGTTGCGTCAATATTGTTAAAAATAGATTGACTGATTTTATATTTACCACTGTTAATAGGAAGTTGTTCATTAATAATGCAATATTTATATCCACCAGGTGCCTGTACTACAAATTTTCCATTTTCTTCATGTATTGGCCAATTATTTGCGCGTGCTTTTTCAATCACATCCTTCGAATGTATAGTGATAGCTTTAAAATCGTTTCCAGTTTGATATTCTTTAATCCCATAATTATATGTTAACTCAATGACAAAATGTGTATCTTCGGGGCCATATCCTATCATTGTTTTGCTCCAACGATTTGCATATGGTCTGTAAAAGAAATATATTTACAATGTTACAAATTTTAAATGTTTTATATAAATAAGGAATGTGATGTATTTGATACTAACAAAAAAGATATAGTATAAAATATAACACAAAAAAATATAATACAAAATAAATTGTATTGTAAATAACATTGTAGATTATGTTTGATATTATTAGTTTTATGATTAATTCTGAATGTGTAAATATCAATAGGTTGAAAGGAGTTATTTAATAGTAGAATTTAAAAGCAAATATAGCATATATAATTGTAAAAAAATATAAATCAATAAATATATGTATTTATTGTTACATTTTATATTATATTAATAATTAATATAAAAGTACAAATTCTCTTTTTTTCGTTGTTTCAAGTATAGAAAATAAATAGTAAACGCATTGTCAAGAAATTATTGCACAATGACAAGTCACGAGTGATTACTCACCCATTGCACGCGGCCTCGCATCCATCTGAAAATTCCTCGTGTCTCAATACCTGCAGAGACACATAATCCAACAAATTAATTGCGTGACAAACAAGAAAAAGGAAAAAAAAGAAATCTATAATTACCTTCATCCCGAGAATCTCTCGATAAAACTTTGCCGTTAACCCGCGATCCGATATCTTGAATACAAAATGCAACGCACGTCCAGCAACCATTTTTTTCCTCGAAAGTCGTATTCCTTCAATGTAACCAGTAATCACGATTAATCACAATCTGAATCGACAGATTCAAAAGCAGAAAATATGTTTCAAAAGTAGAGTCAGTAGAGAGGAATGGGAAGGAAAAGAGGAGGGAGTAAACATACACTCTCCTCAGAATCGGCAGCTCTTACACGAGATGGATCAATCACATCTAGCTTAATTTTTAACAGATTGACTTAATTCTTTTTTTCTGTTTTAAATAAAACTGCAACATAGAAGCAACGAAATTATTAAATTAATTTTGACTGACAGATGATGTTGATTCACCCGATCTCGAGACTTTTAGAATTAAGATAAATTTTCATGACGATTCGGATTAATTCGGCATCACTCGGCTTCGTTCGGCAAGCAGACGACAAGAAAGGCTCGAAGTCAGAATTCAGATTCCAGAATTTCTCGAACCATCAAAAAGAGGAGCACACCGAAGCATACGTATTTTGTTGAAAATACTGTATGAACAATCGAGGAAACGTAAATTATTCAGGAATTGTCTTTAATAGATATGATAGAGAATCTCGCAGCGAAATTATGTTCGCTTCTGTCGGAAAATACCAACGCAGGTAACTATCGAGAGATTATTAATTTATTAAATGATAAAGATGATATTGGAATGTAACAAGGCTAGCTGTTCAGCTTATCTTTATAAAAATTGCACATCGTCGTATACGTAAAAATAATGACATAAACGATTATATAAGATATTTGGAGCACAATAGATAATTTTCAGTGTTTAATCAATGTAAATTATGATATTAGAAGACTATTAAAAAAAAAGATAATTCTTTTGTTTCTTTAGCCGAACAATGGAAATTACTTGGACAAGAAAAAGATGGTTCGATACTTATTGGATGGGTGGAAGAATCAGAGAGGAACGATATATGCACATTGTGTACTGTAGTCGGTCGTTACGACCAGATTGACAACAAATTACAGGTGAGAACCATAAGAAAAAAGAATCTTTTGCCACATGAGTAATTTTAATATTGATTGTATCATAGATATTGCACCGCTTTTCGGAAATATTGAACATTGTTCAAGCTACAGTCAATCAAAATCATACTCTAATGGGATACGTGACGAAACAGAAAAATTGCCTGAAGATATCAGATCCTCTGGAAGATCGCTCAGGGCATGAATTCTATGGAGAATTCTACAGAGTGTTCATTGTAGAATTAACTACTGATGATACCAAAGTACATGATCTGGAAATAAAGAGATCTGAACAAGTGCGAATACAATTTCTATATAGAGAAAAAGAGCAACTGGATGTAGACAAATTTCTAGTTCTGATACATCACGAATGTGAGTAAAATATATTGTTGTTTTATTTGTTTTATTATTATTGTAATTTTATTACCATTTGTATAAAAATAGAATTTTTTAACATGAAGTTAAAATGTATAGTTGGAGCATCTATTTTATTTATAATCATTGACATATCTTTGTAATTTGTGTGTTATTTTAAGGTATTCTGACATATACTGCTCAATTCGATACATCTATAAGCCACTCAAGACCGATAAAGGAATTGAAATCCGAAATACTTGTAAAAACGTTTATATGGGCTCAATGGGATATGATTAATCAAGTTCTTTACCATATACATCATCGACGAATTCCTGCAAGCGTGGTCACTGAAAATGAGGATGAGAATAATTCCAGATCTTCTAAACCAACCCTCAGTGGTCTTCAGTTCCACGACAACTTGCCTCATGAAACAGTAGTGAGCATTTGATAAAAACAACAAGAATATATATTATCTATCCAAATTATTAATCTATATAACTTTTACTAACTGTCTATTGAGCCTACATAATATAGATTATGTGTCAAATTGATTAATACGCCGAATAATTTAAATATATCTCATATGCTTGCTAATTAAACTTCGTAGCAAAATGCATGGCGTCGTATTAGCGTAAAAAACTTATTGTATCTTTTTAGCTGAATATTCCATTAAACTTACCGCTACTGTCACCGTCCTCTAGTTGCGGAACTTACGAAGATGACGTGATACCCCTGCGAGTCCACGATTGTTCCCTAGATCTTATAGTGGTGTCGGACACCAAGGGAATGGTCTGCGTTTGTCACTACTATCTTTATCGACCTGTACAACCGCCGCAGCATGTACTTAACTCTTTGAATGAATCCAACACAGTACATTTTGCATACTCGGTGACGCTGTTGCATCACAGTTGCGTGATACATTGTGTTATACCAGGTATATCGTGGTCACGTGCCAAGCTGATGAGGCCGACTTTCGCGATTTATGAGAACCATCATATGATCGTATTCGTGCCAGGACTATTCGCGCATCTTCTCGAAATCGGTGTGAACCACGAGCCTTGCTGTCACATACTATGCAGCCCACCACCATCAATTCCATCTCGTGTCTCTTATCTGGTGCCCTTACTCGATTTAGATAATTCTAGTAAAGGAACAAGAAGGAATTCTCATAATCCAGATGGAAAGAATTCAGATGGAAATAGTCTACTCGCAAATAACACAAATATACTGACGATAGATTTGCCTACTTTAGACCTTGTACAGTTGACGATTCCTTCAGATTTTCTTATTGAAGTATTTCGCAAAGAGACTTCTGTGGAAGTCCGCTTGGGAATACTTCATTATTTTCTCTGCCACAAAAACGACATAGAAATTATCGCGGAGTTAATGTCCATTATCGCAGAGAAGCCACGCTCATTGGACATTCCACGCTTTATGCAGGAAATTCTTATAGGAAACTCTTATGCTTTAGTGCAAAAAAATCTTCTTGCGGATACTATTCCTTTATTATCTCTATTGCCCGTTACTACTATAGGTGATTATATGACTTTCAATATAAAGATGAATGATTTGGAGATCACATTGAGTCATGAGAAACTCTGGAACACATCAGTAATGTTACTTTCACCGCAACAAAGACTCGTTCCTTATCGTAGTGATTTATGGACTAGATTGTGGGATCAGTTGAGCAAAAATGGTAGTGACAAACTGAGATTCAAACCTAGTCATATTGCGGAAAAACTGCTAGTTTCTTTGGCTTGTTATCAACCAGAAGCGTTATCCAGATGCAGTACTCCAATGTCTCCAAGTGGAGGGTAATAACATTTCTCATGCTAATTCCATGTAACTAATTGCATGAAAGTGCAAATTCGCCTTATTTGTGTTTTCTTCCTAAACAAAAGAGTATACACATAGTTATCTGTTATTTATACATAATCTATATGTATGTTATTTATACAGTTGCTTATAAAATTAATACAAATTTTTTTTTATATGGTTTCACAGAAATATTTTTTATAATAACCAGATTCATAAATAATAATTTCAATAATAAAAAATAATGTTTTACAGATTTGTTGCAATGCCGCTTGGAGATTTCATGGGTAATCGAAACATTAAGTTGGATTCAGGCTTACCGTTTAACGAGACGGAAAGTTGCACCGCTTCGAAACAGGAGCACATTGTGTCTGTTAATTTGCGAGAGCTTTCGATGTATCTTTTAAAGAATGGCACGCACACGTCAACCATACACACGCGAGGTTCTTGTACCCCGTTACACGTTCATGCCATGGCCACGAGATACGTGGCTGCGCAATTAGAAGCGTCACGTATATTGTGTCAAATACTTTGTAGAACAGCTGGTGTTGATCCGAGAATTGAGCAGGAACGTGGTTTTAGTCTCATGTAAGATCCTATTTTATATACAGTACAATTTATCGCTATATTGATTATAATTTATCTGATAAATAAATGTAAATTTATAACTTGTAACAGTGGCATTCTACAGTATTATTCAAATAGTATCTAAATTTAAGCATTTATTTATCTCTATTATTTAACTGCATCGAATGTTATTTTTGTAGAGATCAATTGGACGAAGCAAGACGATGGTTGTTGTTTATGCTCTTACAGCGATATAGGTATTCCATAGAGAGCATCGCTTTCCCTGCGCCACAGGGATTCGCATCGTTTTTTACTTATCTTGGCTATCGTACTCTTAAATTCTCAATGTTTCTGCAATACATTGAACGCTCAGTATTTGAACTTCAAGTTGACGTCACTAAGATTATCTTAGCTGGTATATATCTATGCAATAAAAAAATTATTGTATCTTTATTACAGTTTTTTAAGTATAAACTAGACAGGAGATACATTCTAATATAAGCTGATTATCTTTCGTTTAGATATAAGCGATACGAAAGAAAATGTTGTTCAGAAATTGAAGTTGTTGTCTTTATTACCAAGATCTCGCGCAAAGAGACTTTTGAATCAATGGTTGCATCCAATTAGTTTAATGTTGCGAGCCAGAGAACATGCTGCTAATATTCTGTGCGGCGAAATATCCCAGAGTCGAACCAGCAGTCGGACTTTACAACATCGTAATCATCATAACAGTGAGTAAAATATATTATAATATTTTAATATTTTAATAAATATAATTTCTATGATGCAAGCATAAATTGTTTTCAGGTTTAGCAGCATTTCCTTCTGCAGATCGTTTGTCACCATTAGACACCTTTTTGGATTTACTTACTGCAAAAGGTGAGACTTAACTAAATACAATTAATTGTGTTATCTTAAGAATATTTTTTTGAATGTAATTTTTGTTTTGCAGCTAGTCTTACAGAATTGGATTTCGGGCTATTGATAGAAGCGACAGTAACATCTACAGAAGATTTTCTCTAATGGAAATTGAGTTTAGCTTGTAATCGAAAAATATCTCTTAAATAGTCAATTGATTCAATAATTACTGAATCAATTAGATGGCAAATATATAAAGCGTTCCATTGAGTATGCGATTGACTTATAGCACAGTAATCAATGCTTGGATTTTTGCCACTGGACCAACAAATCAGAAAATTTTATATTAAATTAACGAATTAGCGCAGGCAGACGGATCTCACTTCAAATTTATATAGAATTTCTATGTATGTATTTGAGATTGCATTTACAACGTAACTTTCATAATTCTTAAATCACATCCGTATCTATAAAATTAATTCTTTTAGTTAAGAAAGACTAATGCAAGAGATATTATACTTATAAATAATTGTATCTTAATAAGAATCTCCAAAGTAGCAAGTGCCATGCAAGTTTAGTTACCATTAGTAATTACAAAATTTAATATCAATAAGTGAAAGTAACAAATCTAGTTACTTGACAAGCTTAAGTACTGCATATTGCAGATATTTATGACTGCGTTTTGAAAGTTTTTACCTTTCATACGAATAATTTCCGTCTTGGTGTAGGCCAAAATTAGACAATGAGAAATAATTATTTTAAACATCATTTATTAGAAAACGTTCGTGCTGTTGTCTCTCTGCTTTTTATATTTTTATTATTACATTTCTACGCGGATATGAGAGAGCATGAAAGAGACAGGAACTTACGTAGTTAAATAAATCATAATATTAAGTTTTGTTGATTCTCACCTTTTTTATGTGATTTGATATTGTCAATTTAGAATGCCTTGGGAAGACGCTATTAATATTATTTTTGTCATTTTATCTTTGTTTTATGTGTCTAATGAATGATAAAGATAGAATGATACAAATATAGTCTAATAGCATCTTCCCAAACGCACACTTATAGTTTATCAAAGACATGTGATATAGTGAGTTATAATATTTACGACTAGCATCTGCATGATGTTTATTATTGATGTATATGTGTATTATACACAAATTATACATAAGACAATTGTCCCAATTACTATGTCTGTCCCTATTAGAGTGCTTTTGTATTTCGATAAGTCATAAAGAAAACTAGCACAAATAAATAAAAAAAAATATTTTTTTTGTTAAGTTAAATTATTAATACATACAATACTCCGAAGATAATATTTTATTTTTTGAATATTAAAGTGAGTATTATTTTAAATATTTCGAAAGATATGAGGAATTATGAATCAGTAATACGTACCAAAAGATTTTAAGCTTGTCCCTATTAATGTGCCCTGTATTGAAGCTGAGAACATTGAGTTTACTTTGAAATAAATATAATTGAAATAATGATTTATGTAATATTAACATAAACAATTAACTTAAATTTATTATCTGTTATTAATACTTATATGTTAAAATGAGTCAAATGTGGATAGACACACAAATTGGGAGCACATTAATAAAGGTCATCGTCGTTTAGAAGATTCACTAAAGCTAATTCTACAATGTGCTTTATGTTTTCTGTTTCTTGCTGTTTGTCTTTTGTCTTGATCAAAAAGGTAGAATTAGAATTATAGAATTATAGTCTAATAGGGACAAAAACATGTTTTCTATTTTTGTCAAAAGCATTATAAAGTATTAACATTTTTTAGATTAAAGAAATATTATAAGAAAAAGAAGTAGTTGAAAAACCGATATTGATTGCAAACAGATAAAATTAAAGCTACAATATTTAATAATTAATTCAGTAACAAGCAAATTGGCTAAAAGGCACATTAATAGGGACAGTTATTCGTTGTTAAATCTAACTAAGTAATAAACTAGTATCTTAAAATTAACAAAGTATGGTGCTCCTAATTTTACGTATCAATGAAGATCATAACGTAAAACTTTCAATGCTAAGCACAGAATTTATTAATAAATAAAGAACATATTACAGTAAAAAATGAAATATATATTTTTATTAGTATTCAATTTCTTAGATCTGTTATATATATCTGATATATATATTATCTAATATACAGACAGCAAATAATTGTTACAAGTATGTTTTTGGACATATTCTAATATTTACAATAGTTCTCGAATTTTTTTTAAGGCTCGTACAAATCGATTTTTTGAAAAAAAATAAAAAAATAAAAATTCATATCTCATTCGATATGTACTATAGTGCAGTTAAGGTGCACATAATTTTATTTGTTATAATTGATTTTTCAAAAACCAATTTACAAAATTTACAAAATCTGTACGTACTTTCGTAGCTTTATAAAAAAAAGAAGTAAAAAAAATCTTATGTGACACAATATTATTTCTAGGAGATAAAATATCAACATGAAAACATGTATCTATACTGCAAATAAGGTGCATCATTTTATTTATTTAAGAGCGAATTTGTTAAGTGAAATTGCAAAATTCAACTCTATAACGGATTTTGTAGCTTCGTAAAAATCTACGTCAAAACAAGTTTCATGTCAAAATATTTTTTCTACAAGACAATAGGTACATCCAATGGCTGCGTTTAGTGGACTCACAATTGAGTGAGCGTTCGTTGCTATTGATATATTCTTCCAGATCTAATATGCTGATTGGATAACCTAAAAGAATACACCAATAACAGCGAGCACTCACTCAATTGTTGAGGTGTTGAACAAGAATAAAAGATACTCGGAGTTGATATAGTCGAGTTTTGGAACGCATCCTTATGTGTATGTGATGATTTTGTTAAAGAACATAACCTTCTCTTGCAAGTCAACAAGCTCAAAGTATTTACGAAAAGTATTTAACGATTTACAGCAGACAGTAAGAAGCTAAAACGAACAAAAGCGTGAAATGTTTCTGATTGTAAGTTTTATTTATAATAATGATTTTCCCATATTTATGAAATCTTCATTAATTATTTTATTATTATTTTAATTCATTATCGTCCTATGTACAAACTATAGATTCGTTAACCATGACGGATATCACTTTGACAAGCGAGCAAACAAAGTTTATAGAAGAATGCGAAGAGGAGTTCAAAGACCGGTATACAGAGAAGGATGATGATTTCATGAAGATTAAAACACAGGAGCCAAAGAAACCGCCAATCGTAGATCCTTGGTATAATAAGCCACGCAGGCATGATTGGTCGCGTCAGAACCAAAATCAAAATCACGATAGACGTAATCATCACTGGGATCGTCGTAACAATGAAAGAAATGAGAAACTGGAGCGGCATGGTGGTAGACACTTCATACAACATCGGCAAAGGATGTATTAATTTAGCGACGTGGATACAAGAAAAAACTCAAATAACATTCTCATACAAATTTTGTCTTATTTAATTATCTATGCGGATGTTTTATTAATAGGTGATATGTATGTGAAATATCTATGTGTAAGGCACTTGTTTATATATATTTTATTATTAATAATTGATACATATAAAGTACTTATTTAGTCTACCAAGTATTCATATTTTAATAACAAATAATAATTTTATAATTAAAATTTCTTAGTCCTACTGAACTGTTATACCAGAGGAAGCAATTATAATAATTTGCTTTATTATATACTGAACTTAAGAAAGTTACAAGAGCATATTTTCTACAGTAAAGGTATGACATTCTTTTGTACAATATGTGTACAAGATGAAAAAGTTTCCAATTGTATAATGTTTGAATTCTTCATAGAATATTTAAGATACAATT
>NW_017259245.1:2686961-2697721 GCF_001594045.1 Atta colombica
ATGAACAATTAATACATTAATTCAAATGTTCAGAATAAATGTATGAATAATATGCAATTAATTAATTTCCTTTAGATGTATTATATTTCTTGCGTTTTCTATGTTCAAAAATAAAATAAAGATTCAAATTTATATGTAAATCAAGAAAAAAAGCAACAAGTATAACTAAAAGAAAAATCTACTTAAATATGTATTTATTTAGATCGTGTTATGTTTATTATATTTACTATACTTTCAAAAATTATTTTAGAAAGGAATTAGATTGTGCTATTAGTCAATGAGAAATAAGAGTTGGCAGAAGCCGACCAATGAGTTTGTTAAACACAATACTGATGCGTTTCGGAACTCAAAGAGACCACGTTTTACCTACCTGCTGCTGAATGATTGAACATACCAAACGATACACGAATATACATTTTCGTCATGTTTATAATTTAATACATTTATCCACGTTTATCCTTGTGTTTATTCGCTGACTTTGGTAACAAAAATACAATTCGGTAAGAGGGAACTCTTTCAGTTAAGTTTCGAGCGGAATTATTTATTATGAAGAGTGATCGCGTTGGACTGTACGAACTGTGATTAAAAAAAACGATTTTGCAAATATGTGGGCAGATACTATTCTAATTTTGTTTATCAGTATATGCACGGCGTTACTAGGCGAAGGTAAGAATACAAATGCATCAATAAACATAGAGGAAGAAAAGTAAAATGGTATTTATTTCAATTCAACATGTTTACTTTTCATTATACCGTTTAGGGTTGACATGGTTGATGGTGTACAGAACTGAAAAATATCAAAAATTGAAGGCCGAGGTTGAGAAGCAAAGCAAAAAGCGTGAGTTTTTCCTAAGATATGCTCTGTACATAAAAATAATGACTATATCAACATGCTTATTCTTATCTTTTAGTGGAGAAAAGAAAAGAGGCACATGGTGATTCTTTGGACAGGCAACAAAAGAAAAAAATCGAACGGGAGGAGGAGAGGTTGAAGAACAACAATCGAGACCTGTCCCTTGTGAAGATGAAGTCTATGTTCGCTATTGGATTTGCGTTTACAGCATTATTAAGTATGTTTAACAACATATTCGATGGACGAGTGGTCGCCAGATTACCGTTCGTCCCGATCAGTTGGATACAAGGCTTGTCACATAGAAATCTCCCGGGCGACGATTACACGGAGTGCTCATTCATATTTTTGTACATATTGTGTACAATGAGTATTAGACAGGTAAGTCTGGCTTGTCTTAATTGCGTGGGGAAAAAGTATAAATACTTTTTTGATACTTCTCATTTCTAGAACATCCAGAAAATGCTTGGCTTCGCGCCATCCAGAACTGCAAGCAAACAGAGTGGCAGTATCTTTGGACCTCCACCTCAGCAATTTAAATAAATTTAAATTTAATAAATTGTTACAGGTATTTTTACAGAGATCTCTTTTATACATCTTATTGTGTGATTCTGAGAATTTATTTGTATCTAATCTTTATAATCTTCACATACTACTTCCTGCATTGAATTATATGTAAATGTCGGATTTTCCTACAATTTTTAATCTTTGAATATGAAATAACTTACCTTTGCGCTTATTGAAAAATATGTTAAAATCTGTTTGTTAAATTGACGAATTTAATAGAGTAAAATAGAGTTGTGATACAAGATATCTTGAGATACCATGTTATTTTAGTGAGTATATGTTATATATAATAAAGGATATTTTTAATTCACAAAATTATTGAACAATTTTAAAAAATAATTGTGACTTGTGTATTTTTTTAAGCTTATACAACATGTTATGTACAAACGTAATGTTCAACCATATACAAAAAAGTGTAATTAATCATCTTACAAGGTAAAAAATTTGCAATTGGGCTACCATGATGATTCAGATTACAAAGAATTATTACATGATTTTGTACATCAAACTCGAGAAAATTAATTCAAATAATATCAAGTCGATTATAACTTTAAAGGCATGTACATATTATTCTCATTAAATATTACTGTTCTGGTCTTTTCATTGTTACACAACTAATTGTAAATCTAACAGTCTATCATTATATAGAGAATGGTCTGCTTATATGTATATATAATGCAAACATATTTACAAAGAATCTACACATAAAAATTATTATTCTATTATACTAAAATATATGAACTTGTCCTCATTTTTTGTTAAACTTTCGCTTCCAGCAAGACGCAGCACCACGTTCCAAAGTGTGAGCTTGTCACATTGAAATTCCTATTCCATTAGGAATTACTCGAATATTATTATTGACATTGTTTCTATCTCAGAATTTTTTCAATTATTTTAAGCACGAAGTGATGGTAACATACAGCATGAGTCTCAATAAAAAATTTCAAGAATGTGTGTAGAATATTTTAACTGTCATTAATATAATTCAACTTCTTTACTTTTTTGAATCATATTTGAAAACTATATTAAATAATTATAATCTCGACAATGGGATATATAAACATGAAAGGAAAATAAGGAATATATGAAAAAAAGGAGACAAAAATCTCAAATGTCGACGATATAATTCTAGAAATAAATCGTAAAAGAATTCAAAGAACTGAAAAAAGGATTAATTTAACAATCTCTCAAATGCTCTGCTGTCCAGCAGCCGATATGAATTTAGTATGGTTACAATTCAATTTTACAATGCGTTTGCAATCGACTATATCGAATGCTGTGACAACTTTATATCACATTCATTGAAATGTCATCATATTTACATAACTTTTGAACGCATCGAGTATTATCAGATAGAAATACTATTCATATGTAGTCAAATGCTCTTTAAAAAAAAATTGCACATTAATCACTTAATGATCACTTTGGGAATTGCCTATCGCGCATTGTTCGCGTGCACTCGAATCTGCTCTCCAGACAAATTGTCGGTACAAGTCCCATAGGTAAATCATCAATAATATGAATATTTCATTAAAACGCTGCCAAGTAATCCCATTCCTCTTCTGCTTCGTCACTTTTTGGATACCTCCAATTGAAGACATGCTTTCAATATCACTCAGTCAATATTAAATCACTAGTATCCAATTTAATTATCACACTATTTCAGTTTCACTTTTAAAACGGCGGACAGTTTACACCAGGATGAAGATATTGGCATTTATCACCGACTCGACAAAAACCGTTTTTCGAAAATTGTCTACATACCGGTGGCTGTTTTCCACTTCCTCGCCATCCACCTCCGCCGACACCTCTCCAACCACCTCTAACAGGTCCACGATAACCCCAACCAGGACCACCTCTACCTCTATTGTGCATATGAGCGCCTCTCGGACCTGGAAAGTTAGGTCCAGGAGGACCGTACATCGGTCCGGGCGGACCTTGAAAATTATTGTACCCCATGTCATCTGGGCACATCATGCCATAGCCCTCTTGATTATACATGGGCGGTGGTCCCATCATTCCCGGTGGTACCATGGGAGTACCTTCCATCCCTTGATTAAAACCACCCGACATGTTTGTCATTGGATTTATATTAACGTCTGGCACGAGAACTTTGCCATCGCCTGTTCTCCAACCACCACCACCGGTGGCTGGCATTGGTCCCGCCATTTCCTGAGTCATGGGAGCCATGTGTGTAGGAGGCATCATCTGTTGCGGCATTTGCGGCATGGGGCCCATTGTCGATTGAGGTCCCATAGGTGTCATCATGTTCTGTTGATTGTGCGGATACGTCGTCGGATAATGGAACGTCGTTACAGTTGATGGTTGTGGTGGTTGTGGTTTGGGTTCCGGCCATGGTATTGCTGTGAAGTCCTTCTCGCTCTCCTTGTTGCCCGTGAGATCTTCTAATGGTATTATTTTAGGATCGGTCAGTAGATGGTGTCGTTCTTCATCAGGTTCGGCCGCAGAATCTGGAATCCTATAATATAAAAATGATCAGAATTGAAAATTTCTAACTGATCAGAATTGAAAATTTGAATATATACTACATACTATATTATTGAGTGTATTCAGATGCGCAATCGCTCACTGAGTGCTCAGGGAGCTTTTTCATTAGTCTATTTCAAGATCTAACAGAATAATCAGATGAAAGAGCTCACTGAGCGGTTCAGTAAGCGATTGTGCATCTGAAAGTGTCCATTCTGTGTAAGATGTTTTATCTGTGATAGTTTTCTAAAAACATATTTTTGTTTTCATTACACAAAACTCATCAATTTATTTTTGTGCAAATAGTAATAATAAAATGGGCTAGAACAGTCCCTAGTATAATCTAGATTTATAGAAACTAAAATTATAAAAAAGGCTATGGGAATCAACATAGTTAAAAGTGCGATTATGTATTATATATTATGTTTATTATAATTATTACATAATTATAATGTAGCAATGTATAATAATTAAACGTTTTATTTTTTTTAATCATCCTCAATAAAACGCCTTCTAAAGGTAACAAAATAAGTGCAGCATTTCCATACATTGTATAAATTATTCAACAGTTTCCTGATTCATTGAAATCAGAAACTGTAAACATAATATAATGTGTGTTGTCACATACAATATAATGAAAGACTCATAAAATTATAACAGACATTCGCCACGAACCCTCACAATCCAATAGTGAATAGAATTTTTGTACAGAAACGATGATCAAACATTAATAAAAAATGTGAGTGATAAAATTTTTTTTTTAAATAATTTATAATACTTATGTAAAAATTATAGTGAGGCAATGATTTTGCTATGTCCATTTCTAATGTAAAATTGTAAATAAATGTTGTCGAATTAGACTAAAATCATGCAGGGATTTATCAAGATTTTTGTTAAAAAATACAAAATATTTAGCTACTATTGAAAATCGCAAAGTACGCAGAATCTAGATTTTCGGTATCTGTCTGTAAGTTAAGAACATTATTGTTTAATGTGTATTATTTTTGACATGAATCGCACGCGCGCGTGCTTATTAAAAATACTTTTCAATATCCAAAATTTTCACATCTTTCCAATGAAATTCATGATTGGTCGTTCAGCAGACTCAACTATTGCAGAGTGGATCCATAGCTCTGCTATTGTATTCTTTTATACGTGATCTATAATGAGCAGTAACAGTAAAAACTTAAAAAATAAGCTTAGAAATCGACTAATCAGTTGATTATTACTCTCATAACTATGATTGATTGATTTCTATTCTACGCCTCCTCTTTAATTCTACTGCTTTAATCTAACTTTAATCTAACTTTAAATTTACTGCTACTATCTATTGTAGATTATGTATTAGATCATTCAATAGCAGCAAATGTTCACGGATCTACTTCACAACAGTTGAGTCTACTGTACACAATCATTGGGAGCATTCAGAATAATTGCTCACTGAACGCTTAGTGAGCTCTTTCGTCTGATTGGCATATTCCATTAGATTCTAAAATATAGACCAATCAGATGAAAGAGCTCACTAAGCGCTTAACGAGCGGTTGTCATTCTGAACGGATCAAATGATCATTTAGCAGACTTAACATGTATTTTTTTTAATCTAAAATTCTTTTTAGAATTTTAGATTAAAATTTTTTTAATCTAAAATTGGATGAGTTAAAAGAATACATCAATAACAGTGAGTGCTCACTCAACTGTTAAGTCTATCTGCTGAATATGCCCATTATAACGCATTCTATGTTTCGTTATAACCGAATGTGAAGAATATTTCTTTTAATATGATTAAAATGTTCTGAAATTCTAATTTGGGTTTGTAATTTTCTATCTGTTTGACCCATCACAATCACTACAATTTATGTGATAAATAATGTTGCTTTTAGAGGAATCTTGAAAGTCTTTATAGCACTTTAATAAATTTATCTAATTTATTGAAACTGAAAAAAAAAAAACATTTTTGTATGTACATTATAATGTACATAATCTCTCTAAATTTGTTGGAAATATTTTTAATGTACAGTGAATTAGTTTTAGAATTACTATTGCTAGCCTTTCTTTGTCGTACAAAGCAGAATGTTCAAAAAGTGATTTCGACTCCCAAGATACACCTGAATAGAACTTAGAAAATCATTGTTTGGTTTCTCAGAAAATAGGAAATAATAATCGTTTGTCCGGGAGGTGGAAAGTGAGAACATTGTTAGAACGGCTAAAATATGTAGTAAAAAATAACATTATTCACATATACAGTTAATAAGTGAAAAATATTGATTTTAGTCAGAAATGTATAAATACATTCTTCATATAAAGATTGCGGACTAAAAAAAAAATAAAAAACTGCGCAGAAATTGCTGTGATTAGTAGTGAGCAATTGCTATAGTGTGTAAGTGAATCACTCCTTCCAAGATGCACCAGGTGGAGATCCGCCTAGTATTTCTTGATACAGATCATGACTCCACAATTCATCATTCCTGTAATATTTAGCGACTCCAAACTTTCTCTGCTATGCGTGCGTACTATGTGTGTATACTTAAATATGTGTGTTTAATATCCCTCAATATATAATACATTTAGTGACACGCAATTTCAACAACAAAAATATTGCGATAGAATATTTTAATTACTAGAGCAAAAAGAAAGAGTGATAAACATGAAACGATTGGAACTATTATTAGTAAATCCATTGCTGGGCCAATTATCTTATTTTGTGTATTATATGATGAAATCGCAAATATAGAAGGAGCAATGTAAAGCTATCAATAATAAAGATTTTTGAGTGTCATTTTTTATTATATTTAAGTCATTCTAGCAATGTTCCTATTACTTCCCGGACAAATGAGTGTTATTTCTGAAGATCCAAACGATGATTTTTCAAGATCTATTCAGATATACCTTGAAAATCAAAATCAACACTTTTTTAACATCCTCCTTTATTATTAACCAAACACTTTAATCATTCAAAAATTATGTTAAAAATAAAATTAATCGAGTTATCATTCTCTAACAAAATACTAATTATAAATTCCAAATTCCTCTGGTTGGATGCGAAAATACTTTTTTATAATTTTAGTTTCAATATTGAAAAGTTCTTATTACTTATTATTGTTTATTAGATTTATAGATATTATATATTCCTTTATTATTCCTCGCTTATTTACGAAGTTAAGCAGTCAATCCTAGCCCTGCATTAAACTTATGAGACTGCTTATTCTTTTCTTCTAGATCCTCTGGCTCAATAAACATATAGCCCCAAAATCTGTATTTTTTTACAAGCGAGCATAGAACAGTGGCGAGTTTAAGGTCATATAGGTGACCATTGGGTCATACATTCTGTAAGAAGGCCAATCTCAGTTTCTTTCTCCCCATTGCATTGTCATTAACTCTTTTTTGTCCTGATTGACTTGTTTCATTAATTGGATTGTCGACAGCCCTTTACTATCTAATGGGAGCTTAGATGCTCCTGCTCCAATCAATCTTTGATGATTCTTTTATTCACGAAAAAGAGAACTGTAAGTTTGATCAGACGGAAACACTTCTAATTTTTCAGCTTTAATAGACTATCCGCTCTCTCATTTCCAAGTACGATCTAATGTCCAAGGATCTACATTAGAGTAACGTAGTTCGTTTCGTCTAGTTTGACTAATGTTGTATGCAGTCTCAAACTACAGAGACGATTCTATAGAAGTGTGCTTTAACAGCTGTTGTGCTATTTGAGCAGATGTAAATATGGTTTCTTGTATTGTTTAGTATTTTTGTACAATAAATATGTTATAAAATAAAAATTTCATTTCGTTGTCGCGAGTCGTTAAAATATCAACGAAATTATTATTACGTACATGCTTCGATTAAAATAAAGGGCTTGTAGAATGCCCTTCTCACGAGCATATTGAATATCCTTCTCTTTGCTGTCCTTCCCGGGGTCCACTAATGGAGGAGGCAAATCAATCGGAATTAAAGGTTTCCATCTCGTTCTCTCTTCCATTAAATCTTCATTATCTAATAACACAAAAAAGCCTTTTATATATTATATTCTGTATATATGTATATGTATACATACATACATACATACATATACATATATATATATATATTATTATACTTTATATAAACACAGATACTTAATGATGTAATTATAGGTAAAAGAATTATATTATTATCTTATGAATAACATACTTAATTTTCGGGCCATCTGGAATGCTTCCCTCTCATTTTGTTTTTCCATCTGTTTCATGTCGGTAAATGTCTTCGTTACGTTAACTCTTTCCGTTTCATCCAATTCGAAATAACGTATAGATTCTAGATCTGTTTTCCACTTCAAAACCTTTTTCGGCCCTTTACGCTTTTGAAGTAGCAGAACGCTTTTAAGTCCATCTACATATCGTATTTCGGGATAGGAACTATCCTTCTTAATCGAATCTGAAACTACCGAAGACGCATCTTCTGGTGATTCTACATCTTTCATTTCTTCCACATCATCCTCGGGTGTCGGTGCTATAAAACAAATATATATTAATTATTTAGACAATTTTACCTTATTTTAATGGTAATACAGAAGAATCATTTGTAATATTAAGGTGTATTATAATAATAACATTAATTTTTAATGTATAAAAAATATTAAATTATATATGTAAATAAAATAAAGCCATATAATTATATAATTTTTTATGTGCAGTTTAATTTTTTAACGAAGATATCTTTCTTCTTATGTCCACATTTATTTTAATTTCTCAACTAATAACATTTCTATGGCTTATAGTAGTAGGCGTACCGTATTTTCGTGATTACGGTGTAATGCAAGTTTTATGCACAAAGTACGATTTTACTATACCGTTTCAACTGGACGATATGGAGCCAGTGCTATTTAAAATTTGAAAATGGAAGTTAACCAGTAGTAGGATTTTAGCGCAAAATGAAGTAGTGTACACTATATGGTGTGTACTCCAGTGCAGAGTTGCACTGGAGCAACTGGTGCGGTACAGAATTTACACGCAACTGGCTATTCAGTGCATTCTAAAGGAAAACGCTATAACTCTTTCTTTTTAGTTCTAAGAATTAAAAAAAGATGAAGAGCGAGTTAAACTGAGATTGAAGTTAATCTACATTGGTAGAAATAAGCATTAATGAGTTAAAATAATGATAAAATACATACTATTACTTCCAATATCATCATCGTCTCTATTGTCTTTCTCTTCATCAAGCATCAGATCTTTATCTTTCTTCGATTCTTCTTCGCCAATTTCTCTTTCTTTTTGATCTTTATCTTCATCTATTTCTAGCGTGTCCTGATAAAACTGTAAAAAAATGTAGTTATTATGTAATGAATTTCATACAACTATATAGTATAATAATATTATATCCAACTCTATTCGGCATATTTACCTTAAAATTAGGTTTGAGAGCAACCGGCGATTTCTCTTCAACATTTGAAGGCGAAGGCGGTGGCGTGCTCTCGCGATTATCGGAATTAACAATTTCTTGTTTCTTAGTTTCTGACGGCCCATCTTTTGTGATCGAAGCTCTCCGTTTACGTTTCCTTGGTTCCTTGCTTTTGGTAGACGCAGTGAGAGCATCCATGAACATGTCACTTTCTTGTAGCATCATCGCTGAAAACAGAAAAAAAATTGAGAAATTATCGTTAATGATGAGAAAACAACAATAAATTATCGAATCTGTAACTTCTCTCTCTCTCTCTCTCTCTCTCTCTCTCTCTCTCTCTCTCTCTCTCTGTTAGTAAAAAAATATTTTGCAAAATTTAATTTCAACTTTGCTATTCTGGTATCTGAAATTGAAAGCAATTGAGAAACGTAAATACGAAAATCTGCAGTGTCCACAATATTAAAGTCGAATAAATATTTCAAGATTTTCTAAAAGAAATAAGAGAGCAGCACGTCCTGGAAATTCTGCTTAAAACAATTCTGAAAAACAGCGATACATTTCATCGTATATAAAAATTTATAAATATACAGCGTTTCTCCTAACATTGGCATAATTCCACAAAGAAACTCTTGACACTAAGATGAAACGAATTAGTACAGATGTTGTTTCTGAACTCCATTTCTGAACTCTCAATTCTGATGAATTATTCTTGTCTCGTTAAATAATTCTTTTTGTCAATTTTTTCAATAATTTTAATTCACTATTTAAAAAAAATATATTTATATAAACTATACTCATCATATTTTCTGAATTCACATCTGAAATTATGCCTGAACAGTAAGAAATACTTGTATATACAATTATATTTTCAAGCTGCAATCTTATATATTTGTTTCTATAAATGGATTTGTGATTTGCAAAAATTTTTACGTAAAAATATTATGCCAGTAGTCGCAAAATCACGACGAGTCATTCATTGCTTTAATAATATTCGGTATTCGGCATTCAGTATCTGAAAAAATAAAAAAATATTTCCCACTTTTCAGCAGCTGCAAATAAAATACCAGTTCTTTAATGTCAAGAAACACTTTTCATAATGAAAATTCATAACGATAATTAACGATAATTTGTTTGCGAAATGAGTTTATCTTCAATTCTGCTCAATACATCCTGTAAGAGAAAAGATAGACTTAAACTAGTAATATATTTTTTGAAAGAATTTTTTACATTGTCTCATGTATACATATATATATATATTACATGAAGATGATTTTATACATGTTTAAAAATTACCATATATTATATTATTTGTCTCTTTATAATTATCAGTAAGTGGACTAATAAAAGGTATTATAACTAAACATACAACTAAAAATCTTATTAATCGCAAATAAAAGGGAACATAAATATCAAAACATTATAGGTTAAAAATATTGTATGTACATAATAATTTTAAGTAATAAAGAACAGAATTTACAAAAAA
>NW_017259245.1:2697791-2703594 GCF_001594045.1 Atta colombica
ATTTCTGTAATTTAATTTAATATTATTATATAAAGAAATTTTAAAATTAAGGCAATAATGATTTACAAAAAAATATATATTTCTTTAAATCACTTTATAATTACAATGCTGAAAAATATAAGAA
Source organism: Atta colombica (assembly GCF_001594045.1). Lineage (NCBI taxonomy): Eukaryota > Metazoa > Arthropoda > Insecta > Hymenoptera > Formicidae > Atta > Atta colombica. The sequence goes on from NW_017259245.1 coordinate 2,697,916, forward strand.
TATAAATATTAGGTATTATTTCACATGATTATTAAATTAAACAATAAATATCAAAGAAGAGTATGCCAATAAAAGCTAGCACGGAGTTTTTTTGAGTATTAATAACTTTATTTAATTAAATATTTGAAGACTTTTTCTGTAAAACACTAAAACACGCATAATATAATTATATATATTTCAATTTACAATTCGAATTCTCTTCAGTGCAAAATTTCCATCAAATTGTTAGTGAAACATTATTTGATCGTTATTAAAGCTATGAACAGATTGTGTAATGGATTTATTATCAACAAATTCATAACGATTTCTATGCTGACTCTTATTGGTGCTTTTTTTGATATTTATTATTTAATTTAATTCAATATACTTAGTTTTTATTAAACTGTTCAATATATTTCTTTAATACACATTCTTTATAAAATGAATTTTTATATTTATTTTTACTGCACATAAAAATCATACAAAATAGAGATAACAATTGCGATTACGTATATTCATAATAAAAAAATTCATAAGCAAAAAAGATGAAAATTTGTAATAATTGTATTTAAATTACAGTTGTCTTTACAATATAAGTCTATTTATTATGAAAACAAATTTAAATCGCTTCAATAAAATCTTGACTATTACAAATTGTAAAAGTGATATCCCAAGTAGCACACAGCGCTTATAAAGCGTTAAAAAAGCGTATATAATAATTTAACAAAACGCTAAAAAAGCGCATATAATCATTTTTTTAGCGCTCTGCAAGCGCTGCTGTGCTACTTGGGATTTCTGTATATACATATATATGAAAAAGTGTTATTACATACATAAATATTATGTTAACATGATAATTAAGAAAGATATTCATTTATTATTTATATTTTTTTTTTAAATCGTAATTTAATATAAGGAATAATCTTAAAGAAATGTATCATAACACACTAAAGCATATAAATTTATTATTATTCATATGCAACAATTTATTATCATTTATATGTATAAATTTATTATCCTTTATATGCATAAATTTATCATCCTTCATATAAATAAATATTTTTATCATATAGAATCGCTGTCCCATTTTACAAGTAATACAAAAAGGCTTTAACATACGACAAACAAAATAGAATTTGTATTAAATTAGCTTTTTAATATTTTAAAGGATACAGTGTAGAGTAATACTACCAATATTTGAATACTGTCTCTAGATATCCTTATTAAATCCACAAATTCGAATAACGAATAGAATAACTGAGTTATATCTCAAATATTAGAGAGTATACACTGACAATACTGAAATAAAAAGCACAACAGAAATTAACATAAAAATTAAGGAGAGTATAGGTTGTGTTATGAAGGATTTTTTTATTTCCACACAGATTTATGATAAAAAAGAAAAACATGACATTTATCTGCTCTCTAAGCAGAGTTTCTTCGAATAGTGTATTAATGTATTCTCGATGCAATCCACGATCTTTATATCTTATTGTGTTATATTGATTAAAAATTATGCGAAAATTCACAATGTTGCAAGAATTGAAATTCATTCGTGCAAATAACAATAATATGAACGATTCTATCTAATCGCCTATCTAAGAAATTAGTAACACTTTCCTCTGTGTGTGTGTGTGTGTGTGTGTGTGTGTGTGTGTGTGTGTGTACACACACATATAAGAAATAAATCGTTACAATTCTCATTGTCTTGTGCTTTTTAAGTTAAATTAATATGAAACTATATAAACATTTATATCCCGTTTTATTTATTCATTATTCATTTGGTATTCGTTTAATATTATTATATATAAACGTATATTTTTTACATTTGTAACAATTTGAAATTAAATTATACATTAAAAATATCTACTTAAATTGCGATCGAAATTTTACTGTATCTAAAACCAATTTGAATATATATTTGATATTATTTGTATAAGAATAACAACTAATGTGCTATTAAATGACAGTAAATATTATTCTGTTTGCACAATAGAAGTTTTTTTATCGAGCAACGTTTCAGTATATTCAAAGATTAATTTAAGCGGGCATTCTAAAAAAAGCACCATTCTGCCAATCCATAATTCAATATTTAATCCATAATTCAATACAATACTAATTAAATCGGCGCATATTACAGCTCCGAAATGAATTAGAGATTATCTTATTTATTTGTACATTTAATAAGATTTATTGCCTAATAATTTTAAACATTAGCCTAACAATTTACAATATGGCAATGTGTATGTCAATGTGTATAAAAAGAAACAATAAAAATATTCTATCTGATTGTATGCAAATATTTTTGTTTGTAAAACATTCAGTCAAAGTATATCAATCGAGGATATGTATTTGATGGAAAATGACTCTTGTTTTTTTATATTTAAAAAGCACAAAATTTGAATAAATTTTCCACTGATTCCAAGTTTTTAAATGCGCTAGGATAAAAATTGATAATTATACTGCCATGTCTTTGTATACTTCCTCTTTTATATATTATTCAATTAAAAATAGAATATCTTTCTATATGCATGTATAAAAATATCACAAAATATATACATATGTGAGGATCGTAGAAAACGCTTCCACGCTCTCTCAAATATGATCGCCGACTGTATAATAATCATGTTAACGCTTATCAATTAATTATTGATAAATCAAGAAAAATTATTATCCGAGCGTAATTATGCATATATTTGTACTCTTTTGGATAGAATAGTTTTTCCGTTTCCGCAAATCTCATGGAGCGGTGGACGCCGCGCAAGGAGGAATCAAGTTCGGCGCGGGTCGATGTGCGTCGAACAGTTAGTAGATATGGATCCCGTAGCGCGGTATACGTCAGCCAACGGCAGCACACGCATGGACAATGAGCCACGTGCGTCGGCGTGGAGACGGTCGCAAAAACATCGGTCTCTGCGATAGCGTATCTCTCGCGAAAGCGCGTTTCGTTTGAACTTACGCACGGTGGTCGCGCGTAAGTCGGTCCCAAACGGACCAGAACCCAACCCCGGACAGAACTCGGACGCTGAAATCGTCGCGATGCAACAAAATTTCATCGTCGACACGTGGGCTGGAACACGTGGTTCGTCTCACGAACCTCGTTGCATCCCGTCCTCTCGATGCGCCGAGCTTCCCCGTCCACACGAGGTAATTTTCCAAAAATCAAATCTTACGTAATTTTTCCGAGACGCGCAATGAAATTGTCGTCACACCAAAATTTGCGATGAAGCGCGAATCTCGTCATTGATGCCATGTGACACGGATACTGAAAAAGCCTCGCGCAAACCGCGTTATAAAACTTTCTTTCGTTTTACACGTGCTTCGTTGTACGTTTATCCGTTGAAACGAATGCGATTATCGCGAATAATTTGGAAAAGAATAATTTCCTGACAATTTTGTAGAATTATGAAGAATTTCTTAACAATATCATTTTCCATCAAATGCAAATAAACTGCAAAAGAGAATTCTATATAGATACACGCTTGAGCTGCAAATTTTGGAGCGCGATCTATCTTGGCCTTTTATCTTTTATCTTTTTCTCTTTTCTAAGATTCCTGTCTCTTTCACTCCAGTTTCGTTTAGCTACATAAACAATTAGCAAAGAAGCGCCATGCCGACGATGTCGGTGATTGTAAAGGGGGCCCTGCTGGTCCGAGAGGCCTTCTTGCTCGAAGACGTCGAATATGCAGCTTGGAAATTCGTGCACTTTCAGTGCTACTTTCAATCCATCGGTCCACCGCATTATTCAACGTTGCTTCATGATATTTTCTTTAGTTCTTCACCAGTCTCTCTTCTTTTTCTCAGTCACACTCTCAATCGTTCCTCTCTCTCTCTCTCTCTCTCTCTCTCTCTCTCTCTCTCTCTCTCTCTATCTCTCTCTGTCTCTCTATCTCACAAAATAAAAGATGCTTCATCGCTTTTTCTCCTTGCACATCTATTAAAGGTGTTGAATCACTTGCCCTACGCAAATTTCAATTCTCTCTGATAAATTCACAAATTTGTGTACGTATGGAAAAATTATGACATTATCCGTCGATATCTCTTGGACAAAATATTCATATTTCGTTGGCAAACAAATATCCCAGTAAGCAACTATTCACAAATTAACAGAATGGCAGTAAATTCGTTCAAAAAATGCAAATTCAGTGTATCAATATTTGTATTACGCTCGTATTCTACTTGCAAAGTGTGTCAACATAATTTGGCAAGTTCTGTTCAACTTCCATTATCGGAAGTCTGCATCAACTTACGTGCAAATGCTCGATTGTGTAAACAAATTCTTAATTATATTTTTTGTGACATTCGATAACAGATTCTGTATAAATTTTGTAATTTTCCCATTTGTCAATTAACGCTTTGCAAAATTTGTTAAAGTACACTTAGCTGGGATATACTCGTTTGACTAATGGACAAACCATTTTCATATAAATAAAAGAAACTTTCATTTAAACACAATACTCTAATCCGAGAAACGTTAACATAATTCTCTTCCTAAAAATCGAATAATTCAAAGCAATATTTACGTTATATTTTGCGTGTTAAGAATCAATGAGAGGATGGAAATCTGGATGGGCTCGCGATACATACGATTACTCGTTATCAAAAAGCAATGCACAATTGCTCGTACAGCAAGCAAGATGTGTAGTATTGCAAAAACCGACGAGTTAAATATTTCTAGATTTCTGATAAATTTATTCAAATGTTTAAAAAGGGTGTACATGTACAAAGGAAGAAATATATATGAATAGACAAGACTTGTTGCCTTACCTAGTAAAAGATTAGAATTAGGAAGACTATTCCAGTGTGATGCCTTCGTATTGTTGCCTCACTCATATATCGAAGATTAAAACACATGCCCAGTGCCCACCATCGAAATAGAACACTTTTTTTTTTATATTCTCTATTGTTCTCTCAACGGAGAAATTATATGTCTTACTCCGAAATAATTAAATTTGCTTATAAAATATATATTTTTTCAATCGCGTGAATACTGATTGGAAAAATCGCGTTTTAATGAATATTTTATCGATTACCTGCTAAATCGAAGATTCTTAATATATGAAAAAGTTCGTAGTCGAATGTCATTTGGTGTCAATCCTAATGGCTTCGTTCTTCTAACAAGAGATGTTAATTTTCTGTGATCCGCACAGAACACACAACAACAGCCGTTAATTCTCCATACTGCACGATGAATAAATCATTACGGCTTATTATATCTTCTATGACACGCTAATAATAATTTTTTTGGGGAAAATAGAGAAAGGGTATACTATTAAGAAATATTACGCTATGATATGCCTGGAAGAAACAGTAGTTAAAGGTACACATAGGCAAAAAAAAATGTCCGATGTAACATCAAAACAGAGAAAGTCATCAGTAATATTCGCAATATGTAAAAATATTGCGTTAAATAATACCGGATCTCGTTGTTTGTCTTCAGCGGCCATCCATCTGCAAACTCAATATTACAGAGTTAGTAAATATATATAATGCAGCACGCCAATGTACAAAGCTTAAGCAGTCATTATTCATTTACATCATTATTCTATCAAAATAGAATATTTGAGATTATACAATACACAATAAAAAATCCATATATCTTGTTATAATGTTGTAAAAATGAAATTTGATAAAGCAGTAATAAAATAACACATTTTATATTCTAAATAGAATATAAAAATACTATAAATATATAATTAT
>NW_017259245.1:2703698-2708259 GCF_001594045.1 Atta colombica
ATATAATATATATTTTATACTCTACTCTATACTTCTTTTTTGCTATTTTTATTAGGCTATTGATAAATTTTTTTAATTAATAAAATATTAAGAGATTTTAAGGAAATTTTTTTCTTTTTGTACATTTTTTCTGTATTTACTATTTCCTTAAAATTTATATTAATTCAATATAAAAATGTTTCGAAGATTTTAATTATAGTTTTGATATTCATATCAAATGAAACTTAAAAGTTTAATCTTTATAGTATATATAGAGTAAAATTTCTAGGTAATTAAAAATTTAATCTATAGACTGCTTTATCTAAGAACATTAGCATATGTTTACATTTATAAATTAATATAAAAGTATCAGTATTTTTAAAAGAAAATTATGATAAAAATCATGTATTAATAAAGAAATACATAGTTTGTAATAGGATACCAATATACTTACGTTTAGGTTTTGGCGGAATCAGCTTAATTCCTCCCTTCTTCTCGTCGCTTGGTGGGGTTGTTGGTGAATCCAATGATACCTTCATACGTCTCTCCACTAATGGAACGTCTCTCATGGGCGATGGCCTCTTCAAAGGTAATTTCGGAGGTAGAATCTTCTTATCAACAACAGGAGCCACTTTCTTCGATCTAGGTGGTGGTGGTTTTACTTCTTCTTCTAGACCCGTAGATCTGAATTTAGAATTAAACGTCTTCACAGTCTTCGGTCGCGTCCCTGAATCTTGGCTACTTTTTCTATTCTCAATGGAAATAGATATATTCTTTTTTTCGGTTATAATTTGCTTTGTCGCAATAACATCTTTTTTCGAATCTGCCTTTTCTTTATTTTCTTTCGAGCTATCGCGCGATTCGGTTGAAGCCTTCCTTCCACTTGTATCGCCTGATTTCTCATCTTCCATTCGCTTCTTCGGTATCTTACCCATCTTAGAACTCAAAGCTACACCTTGTACCTTTTCCAGAGTTGCCTTGTCCTTTTCAGCTTGATCCTTTTTCTGCTTCTCTTTTTCTTTATCCCGTTCCTTGTCTCGCTCCGATTTATTCCTATTTGAGCTATGCTTGTTGGATGAGCTAGAGTGATGTTTATCCTTATCCTTGGAAGACCTATCTTTGCTAGAGCTGGAGCTTTTAGAACTACTACTACTACTACTACTAGAACCTGAACGGTGACTACTAGATTTATGGGATGTAGAACTGCTACGATGTGCACTGGAACTCGTGCCATGCTTAGAACTTTTAGATGATGACGATAACGAAGAGGAAGATGAGCCATGATGATGGCTGCTACTTTTCTTATCAGAACTACTACTAGATTTTTTATCAGAGTCTTTTTTATGAGAGTCCCTATTTTCTTTATCACTAGATTTACCGCTATCACTACTAATAATGTCTTTAGAGTCTTTAATGTCTTTGCTTTTAGCACCTTCAGTATCCTCATTATCTTTAGAACTAACTAGAGTTTGTTTCACTTCACTAGAAATGTGTCCCGAATCATCTGATTGTACAACATCTACTACATCGTCTCGAACGGTAGTCGCACTGCCATTTTCTTCTGTCTCGTCTAATTCTTCCGAATCTGCCTTAACTTCTTTAACGTTTAAGACTTGTTCACTATCCGTACTCGTACTAGTATTTAGGGCGTTATTTATATTCGCGGCATCTGTTTCTACTTTCGTGAGAACCTGATTGCCATCGCGAATAGTAATCTTATAAACAGGCAGTGGTGCTGTTGAAGATGTCGTTGTCGACGTTTGTACAACGACGAAGGATTGTTTTTTACATTGTTGTTGTGTTACTTGCGGTTGTACTTGCGTTTGCTGAACCTTGCCAACAATTTGTACCACTTGCGGTTGTAGCCTTTCCTGCAGCAGTTGTTGTTGCTTCTCTGAATCTTGTTGATTTATTGGAATACTCACAGTAGATTGAGTAGATTGTTGTTCGAGCTTCAAGTCCTGTACGTGAATAGTTGCAGTTTCAGTAATATTTACAATTTGCGGAGTGTTCGCAGAGTACTGCAACTGCTGTTGTTGTGATGATGGAGTAGTCGCGGTTTGAGCAATAGTAGCATTCGATTGTATTGGAACCGTCATTATTTGAGCCGGCACCGAATTCGGCGCCGCTTCTCCCTTTACAATTTTCAGCCACTGCTCTACAAGTCGACTAGCCAATGTCCGAACACCTTGATGACTACCTTCTTTCGATAAACCCTTGATTAACTTTGGACAATTATTACTCTTCAACCGCTCAATATCTACTGGACAAAGCAGTAGAAGCTCGAGAAGTTCTTGAATGAGAGCCCAATTCTTGGCAAGAATGCCATCAGTAAGCCATGTATGAATGAGATTCCATCCTCCAGCGCTCATAAATCTGTAAAAGAAGAAAGTGTAAAATGTAAAATAATTTATTACTTTGTACTTTGTATCGGATAAATAATATATTATCTTAAATTATTCTATTTTAAATTCTAATTTCTCAATACTATTTAAAATTTCAATATTTTGAAGAATAGATATAGCAAAGGCTGCATACAGCAGGAAAAAGTTTTATAACTGTTGTAAAATTCTTTAATATGATTGGTTTTGCCCTTAATTTCTCATTTGATTTAAATGTATAAATCATATTCAAAAATTTTACAACAGTTGCTTTTTCTGAATGTAGCCAAAGCTGTTAGATTTTAATATTCATGAATACTGTGAGTGGTGGGGGAATGAATCAGATTCAACTATTGCGGAATGGATCCGTAAGCGCTCGCTGCTATTGGTGTATTCTTTTTTTTTAGATCATCTAATACCAGCGAGCACTCACAGATTTGCTCCGCAACAGTTGAATCTGCTGAACGCGATCAAGTTGTTTTGTTGTCCCAGGCTATCTCTTCCATTTCCTCATCACTCGCAGAATTTATATAGTAACATCTAAAATCTGGAAACTCGGTACATAACGATTTCACAAATATTAAAAATAATTCATAGAAGAATAATAATTATTCTTCTATAAAAAGTTTTAACAATAACATATCAGATTTGTATTCTGATAATATAATATAATTATGAAATTCTAAATGACTTTTGATATATTGAAATGTAAGGCCCATATCAGTAAAAACGGCACATAATAAGCACCGTCTAATGGTTCTAAGCCTTTCACAAATTTTTTTTGCATGTTTATAGTATTTCTTTCACACAAACATACGAATTACATATACTTGTGTATCTCAACATGCTGAATAACAATTTTTTTTTTATTTTAATTATAAAACTAATTTAAAATATGGTAAAATATGGTAAAAAATGATATAATGAAGTGTGCAAAATTAAATGTTAATTATACATATAGATTTTATTTAAGTACTTACTGACTAAGCAAGTCCGTATTAGTGGTTTTCAGTATTTGTATGTAAATGCATTTTGAAACAAGCTTCTTAGAAAATTTTGTCATTAAATTAGCTAATCGATGAACTTCTTCTCTACTCTTAATACCTCCTGTTGGGCCCAATAAAACGCTAAGACATTTGAGTAACGATAGAGGATCTATACGTGGCTGAAATACAAATTTAAGAAGAAAAACATTATTCATATATATATATATACATGTATTTATAAAAACAAAAATTGTAAAAAATAAAAGATATACACTTATTTAAATTTTAAGAAATTTTCAGCCATGGAGACATTTTCTGTTATAAAATTTAAATAAAAGTTTTAGATGAAGATTTAAAGTAAACATAAATTTCTTCCTATTTCTTATCCAAAAAATAAATTCTTTTATCACATAAGAAAGGATTAAGAACAATTAAAGACATTATAGACATTTTAGACTATTCTAACAGTCTGATATAAATATTTAAACAATTAGCTTACAGTGCAGTATTAAATTCATGATTTATTATTGTAAAGATATTTCATTTAAAAAAGTAAATATTTAATAATAATACATCGTATATATTATTGCAAAACTGTATTTTGTTTTCCACGATTATCATTCATAGATAATATCAAGTAATAATAATGGAAGGTTTTAAATAAAAATCAAATAATCATTATATATATGTGTATACAACTTCTTTTGTAGATATATATCAATTTATAAAGCATATTTATAAAGTCGAAATAATTAATCATAAAATTAACAATGTAAACCAATCTAAATTTTGAAAGTCTAAATTTCTACGATAGTCAGCCTTTAATATTATTTTGTGATTTTTATAAAAAATAAAGTTATAAAAAAAATATTTTGAATCCTCAATCCTCATAAAGATATTTTAAATATGTTAAATAAAAGTCATTAATAGATTGGCCAGCGGCCAGTAGTTTGCAAATTACAATTATTTATTACAGAACTATGTTTTCGCGATATGATTATGTAAATATTCCAAAAAAATATTAGTGGACAAATTACAAATAAATTTCATTAATAATTAATATTCATATATATATATATCACTTTTATAAAATAATTTTTTGTGTATAGATTTCTGTATTACCTGAGCAAAATATTCGCGAAATATATTTCTCTATATTTGATTTAAATATAAAAATTAAAATAAATTTCATTCAGAAATTATTTGATTCATATG
>NW_017259245.1:2708359-2721964 GCF_001594045.1 Atta colombica
GCAAGAAACGACGCACTCATCACGCCATATTGTAGAATACGTGTTCTCGTAGGTTCGCTCAAAACGTAGACCGATCGATCGGCCATATCGCGACTATATCGCGATCGGATCTCAACCCAATTCATCCTTCGATTGTTAAAATTTCCTTCGAGATCAAGTCTCCGTTATTTCATTTATGAAAATTAAAACGCGCAATAAAGATAGACGCCATAACGAGGACATTTCGTTATAAAAGCAATTCCCCGACGAAGTTCTCGCGTCTGACCTATTTACGCTCAATAAGGTTTAGGATTATGTAATTTACCATATGTTATTCCCTATCGCTTTAAAATAGATACGTTAGCGAAAATTGTAAAAGCCGCTCGTTAAAAATGCTCCAAAGACGTAGATGAAAATAAAACGAGGTGCTGCTGATCCGCAACGGTAATTCTCACACGACTAGCTCGGCCGTTCAATGCGCAGCCGCGAGTCGCCGTGACGCAGACCCCGTTCGTCCGCCGCGTGAGCGACCAATCAGAATCGCGAACGCCCCTCCTCCGCCAGCCAACACCCGTGCTTTTGTCACTCATCGCTGTGACGAATCTTCCCTCCCCCCCCTGCTGCCAATCCTAAAACGTTCTATTCAATCTATTTATATAACACAAAAAACGATCTGAAGTCCATAGTTCTCGCATTGGTATCTAAAAGGAAAAAAAGGTTCAGCACTTTTTTTTTCTTTTGCTACTTTGACACTCGTTTAATAGGAAAACTTAACGATATTCTGGCACGATCAGATTATAACACTTGCAAAGGCGTTCTTCTCGCAAACCCTCTTAGCTCGATACCCAAAATCACGAATGCGATTACGTCACCAACAGTCGACATGATTCACCTTCGGTCGAATGATAATGCTGTCTCTTATCACGTCGTCGAACATTCATATAATGCCACGATTACGCGAGACATGACTTAGAAGTCTTACAACCATCAGAAATTGGTTGGATATCTCAATATCACTCTGCCTTTATTAAAGTATTATCTCGACACTTTTGGTGGAAATTGTATGCTAATTGTAATCTCTTTGTCTTTGGTTTTTTTTTGTTCTATTTGCTGGAGAATAGAAATAGCCACTCACATTGATTAAAATTAAATCCTTTTTATGGAAAATAAATATTCACAACGGATGCAAGAAACCATATCCTGAATATATCCTAATATGGAGTTTGTAGATATCCTGATAATAAGAATTCCGCCTGCTGTTTGTGTGGATTCTTCCTATCGTATCCACGGACGCTACGCGACCCTCATACGTTATCCGCGCACGCCCCGTCGTCCATTTTCCATCTGCAATTAAATGTCGTCTAGAATCCGTCGCCGTTATCATGCACACGTGTCCGTTCGTTATTTCGCCTCCGTCGCTATATATAATTAGACCTTGACAACTTTTAAGACGCTCCTCACCTGACTGCGTAAAACCGCCGCAATCAACGAACAAGGCGGAAATACCCGTTGCCCAGCTACATTCCGCTTCTTCTACTAAGCTGGTCAAATCATGATTCTGGATGCGCATTCAAATTCTCGAGTTACATTAACTTTTGCATCATAGCGTGAAAATAAATTGATTGCGATTTAAATCTATTCAATGAGCAATATCAAACCGGGATAAATTACGTTAGCATTATGTAAATGCTATTTAAAATTTGTATTGACTCGATTACATCGCAACCAGAAAGACGACGCATTTATTGCCCGTATTCATAGCCCTTATACTTAAGGCTTGATTATGAATACGAGTATAACTCTTTGTGACATTTATTCGTATTGCGTTCTAATCGGTAAATGGTCTGTTTTCTGTTCCTGTACTAGACTGCACTAGCACTGTCTTTCTCACTTTCAATATCAAATATATATATATCTATCTCACTTCAAATTTCAAAAGTGTATACTAGTTCAACCATAGAAAACAGAACTAAAGGTATTTTTACATGATAGCGTTAAGTATTAAGCGTCCAGCATCGTGAGTTTGCTATAATTTTGATCACGTGACCTGGTTTTAGCGAATAGTAAGCTTATTCGATATTCAATGCTCGATGTTTGATGCTCCCATGTAATGGCACTTTAAGGCTGGATTTTCACTTGACGCTACGACGCTCATTTTCAGCATCAAGTGAAAACTCAGCCTAAAGCGATTAAATGAGTATGATTGGTTGATTACTTAGGTCGGAATCAAACTATGCATTGAAAAATGAGATTGAAGAGTGTAATACCCATATTGATAGACCTTACATTTATTGGCTGCTGAATATCTAAAAATAAATTTAAGGAAGCCTTAAATATAAGGCCTGATTATGAATACGAGTAAAGGGCTCCGCACAATAAAAGGAACAGAGAACAGAAAACAGAGAATAAGATTTTCAATCTATCAGAAACTGTATATTCCACAATACATGATTTCTGATAGGTTGAAATTCTTATTCTCTGTTTCCTGTTTCTTTTATTGTGCGGAGCTCCTTACTAAGATTGAAGTTTGATCAATCAGAACAAAAGAAGCCAAAATTTCTTTGTCTTCATTGAGGAAATTTCAATTTTTGATCTTTAATCTCAATCTTCAATAATCTGATTCTGGCCTGATAGATCCAACCAATCACATTCAAGGCTAGCAGCTTTGAACGCGCTCACTGCCTTCTGACACTGGCCTCGTTTCCACCGAGAGTTTAAACCGGAAATGCGTTCAACTAATGACGCGTAATGCGTGGTCTACAATGGTATTAGCAGTAGTGGATAAGATTATGAGAATAACAAATTAATCATAGTTGAATGTGAGAAGAATCGACTGTGATTGGTCAATTTCTTACTCTTCAACCTCATCTATTACTGATACTGCCATTGTAGACCATGCATGATAGGGGAATATTCGACGGTAGTTGGTTAGTTCTTACATTCTGATCCGGTTTAAACCTTCGATGGAAACTAGGCTACTGACAGCATCGCAGCCAATACGGTGACAAGAGGTTTGTTCACGTCACATGCTCCAACATGTTGTAATATGGGGTGCGTTCAGAAATTACGTCTAGGTAACTTTGGAGTGCCTAGTGTGCGCCTCAGACGTTCAGAAACGATTTAGATCACTCTATCGTCAACTTACTTTTCAATTGAATAAAAGTTGCCCCGCATACGCAATGCGCATTTCGCATTATAAATCACGTGTCTGATGAAAGTAAGGTTAAATTATACATATTTATTGAAAGATTTTTAGGATACTACGTTCAATATACAATTGACTTCTAGAACAAATATGATTTCTTTTTCGTGACAGCGTTTAATTTTACTTTACATGCCCTTTCTCAATCTTTACTGATGTTTATCAGTAAAGATTGAGAAAGGGCATGTAAAGTCATCCAATTGCATCACCCAAGGCGTTCAGAAACTTCTTCGTCTATATCACTCTGGGGTGCATCCAGAATTTATCTCACCCTACCAATACCCAGATTTCCTGAATTCACCCATGCTCCTACCATAGTTCTTACTCATTCCAATGCGTTTGATAGAGTGAGTAGGAGAATGTTGAGTGGATAAACCTAAGATTCTAAATTCTAATCCACAGCTAGTAATCTAGCAGGTTACAGAAAAGCCGTAATTATAGGTTGTCGGTTGCTGGTTGTCGATTCTATTTTAGCCTTAAGATAAATTTTCACGAGCTTCTCTAACCAGCTGTTTCAGCAACAAAAAGGATCATGTAATCAAAACAAACGCTTGAATTCGTCAATTTTGACCACGTGATCCTTTTTGTCGTTGAAATTGATTTGAGCAGCTCGTGAAAATTTACTTTTAGGTTTGTTCGCATTTTGCACTAGTTGGACTTGTTTGTACTCTCGTACTTTCGTTTTCTCTCTCTTTTGAATATTACGTATGTATAAAAAAATTTTTTGAGATTTTAAACAACGCGAACACATCTATAACATAATTTATTACATAGAACAGGCCCATATTCATTGTGCCCATTCTGTTGTAATCACAGAAGTCTATAGAAGTCTAATTGTAATCATAATTTCAAGTTATGTTCATAGCACTTTTTCTCTTATTCTATCGCATTAATTATTTTATTTCCTAATTAAAAACTGTTTAGTAAATTGCTTAATTTATAATAATACGCTTAATACATTTAATTCACAATTGTTCGTACTGTATGATTTGCTATCATAAATTCGAGGTTATCTCTAATAGGTATACGTCAACTTTATAAAGTACTATATGTAATAATTAGTAATTGTACTATAATAATATTTATTATCATAGTTATTGAATCGAGTATGTCGATTCTAAATACACTACATCGAGCAGGAACGTTGCTACGAGCGAATTTAATTGGCAAAGTGAGTTTTTTTCAATAATTTGTAAGTCTATATTCTTTAAGGATATTTGACCGAACTTTGATTTGACCGAACTTAGTTGGCGATTAACTTATCAAGAAATATCTACATTATTTTGTTAACAAAATAATTATGTATTGTTTAAATCTGAGATAAAATTGTATAATTAAGAATTTTGTACAGCAACTCCGTTGGTTGAACTATCACTGATTAACTTAGTCAATAGTTAATTCAATCGGCAGAACGGTTTAATGCAAGATTTCTAATTACACAATTTACTATCCCTAATTTAATTTTTTTTTATGTATTAAACAAAATTTAATTATTCTGTCTATATTGATAAGCTAGTACAGATATTGCTCAATGAATTAATCGCCACTTAAATTACTTAAAGTTTGGTCGAAGTCGCCTTTATAGATATAAATTGCTTGCAGCTTGATCCAGCGAGAGCCATCACATTTTCGCTTACATGTTGTTCCAAGGAAGAAAATACAACTGAAAGTGACAGTTCAGCTGTGAAAACTCCTAAAGTTGCACGTATACCAATTGTATCAGTAGAGACTAGCATCAAGTATATGAATAGTGATGGTAAGAAATTGTTCACGAGCTTTAAACACAACACAATTGTCTAACTTAAGATTTATTTTACAAACTTATCATTATCATGTGATTTGGAATTATTCCAAAATACAGCTTACAAACAGACTTATGGAGATGATCCAGTATGGAAAATATATAGAAGAAATTTTAAAGGACAAATTCCACCTAAAAAAACTCGAAAAACTTGTATAGTACGTATGCATCTTTCTCATATTAATGATAATATAATATAAATGCTTTTAATAATGCAGTATAATTAATTAGAGATACGGCCAAATTTCGACTGGAAGTCCATGTCCCATATGTAGAGACGAATATCTCGTACTTGATCATAGAAACGTCAAGTTGCTTGAGCAATTTATCAACAAATATAACGGAAGCGTTTTGAGTTACTCGTAAGTAAGCATTTAAGGCCAGAGCACAAACTTTTATATAATGCATAAAACATAAGAAAATCAATCAGTTTTTTATTTCATGGAAAAGAAGGAAATGAAGAACTTTGTTTCATTTTTTATGCATTATACATTATGCATTATGGAAGCATTTTGTGCTCTCCTTATCAACATTTCTCTTTATACATTTCTGTTATATTAGCACTTCCTTTTTTTCATATATATATATATATATACATATATATCTTATAGATTTAAATATCTTTATAGGCAAACAAATATTTGTCAAAGGAGGCACAAACAACTCCTAGTTGCATTAACTAAGGCCAAGGATTATGGGACTATTACATTTGATCTTCCTATAAGACAATATGATTATTCAGAATGGAATCCATTAAACAATTAATCTTTAATTATTTATATTGTCATATTACGACATCTGTATATTCGTTTATTAAATATGAATGAATCCAAGAAAAATATGGAAAAGATAGAATCTACCTTTGTTATAATAGGAGGTGGTATAGCTGGAGTATCTTGCGCCGAAGGATTGAGTTTCCTCGCTCCAGATGAAAGCATAATTTTAATTACCGCTAGTCCCCTGGTAAAAGCTGTGACAAATATAGTCCCATTAGGCAGAACATTAATGCATTTCGACGTAGAAGAAAAAAGCACAACAGTTTTAAGTGAGAAGCATAAAATGTTACGAATTATTCATGATACTGTAGTTAAAATTGATACGATCAAGAAACTGATAGAAATCGGCAATGAAAAAGTCATAAGTTTTAAGATGTTATGTCTTTGTACTGGCGCCAAACCCAAACTGATAGCCGAAAACAATGATTTCGTTATAGGTATTCGTGATACGGAATCCGTATTACAATTTTCCCACAAACTTAGAGACGCGAGAAGAATCATTATTGTTGGCAATGGAGGAATTGCTACCGAAATAGTGCATGAAGTTAAAGGCGTCGACATGATCTGGGTAATTAAAGACAAACACATTTCTGCGACTTTTGTCGATCCTGGAGCTGCAGAATTTTTTTTAAACAAGATTTCTTCTAAAGCTGATGTATCAGGAAATCTTAATAAAGATTTACCAACTAAAAGAATGAGATATGTTGTATCGGATAGCACTCCAGTTAAAAATGGAGTTGCTCTTGGTCCGGATTGGCACAATAGTTTTAATATGAGCGGTACACATTTTACGCCTACAAATGTCCAAATTGAATACGAGTGCGAGATATCAAAATTACTCACTTTCGATGAACGAAAACAATTCGATTCCACAGAAGAGTGGCCAATTTATGCGCAATTAACGAACAGTAAAATTATCGGATGCGATCTTATTATCTCAGCAACAGGTGTTACTCCAAATTCCGATATATGCGGGTTAGAAGAGCTTGAAAAAGGGGAGGATTCAGGATTATTAGTGGATTGGAAGCTAGAAACTTCAAAGCAGGACATTTACGCTGCCGGAGATGTGTGTACTGTCAGTTGGCCGAAAACGAAACATTGGTTTCAAATGAGACTGTGGACGCAGGCTCATCAGATGGGCCGTTACGCCGCAAAATCAATGGTCTCGAATTTACGAAACGAAGAATTCTTGCAAGACTTCTGCTTCGAACTTTTCACTCACGTGACCAAATTTTTTTCCTATAAAGTTGTTTTACTCGGTTTGTATAATGGGCAAACATTGGGGAAAAATTACGAGGTACTTTTACGAATCACGAAGGATCAGGAGTACGTTAAAATTATCTTACAGGATGGCAAAATGCAGGGAGCAGTGCTTATTGGAGAAACGGATTTGGAGGAGATGTGTGAAAATTTGATACTTAATCAGTTGGATTTAAGTATGTATGGCGAAGATTTGTTAAATCCTGATATTGATATTGAAGATTATTTTGATTGATATACCATTAACTTAATTGTGATTCATCCGCTCGCCAGAAATACGACATATACATATAATTTCTATTGTGATTGTTTGGCTTATAATATTTATTATTACTATGGCACATAAAATATGATTATTTTATAAAATATTCGCAGTCTTTTATATATACAGTCTTTTAAGCACACAAATTTTAATTTATTTCTGTGGAAAACAAATTATGTTTCAATTATATTGAATCAGATCTTTTAAATTTAAATATAAGTATTAAAATTTTCTTTTTTAATCATTAGCATACATTACAGTATTATAATCCATCATTATAACTCTTAGTTTATATATATAATATACAATTGGCAATGTAATATTCTAAAGTTATAAGTACTATTTTTCTTACAAGTTACACTTAAAGTAAAATTGTAATTTACAAGTTACTAATTCTACTTTTACCTAACAAATTTTAAAAGTAATATTTTGTGCACATAAATTCCTTATGTTTCAGTAATTTAGGAGTAATTACTAAATCTTTTTTTAGTTCAATTACATAAAATAAGATCTTGTTTAATACAGACTAAATTAAAAAATTTTATAAAGAACAATAATTAAATAATAAAAAAACGAAAATTCGTAAAGGCTTATTTGAATAAAAATATATAAATTAATGAAATATTGCATAAATTTAAATTTATAATGTAATATGTATTATTAATATTATACATATATATATGTATTTCTTATATTTTTAAAATGAATAATAGTGGAAGCTTGTTCAAAAATAATGAGTATTTCATGCAGTTATTTATTTATCCGGTTCATTGTTCGGTTTTATCAATAAACCTTACGTTCTTTTGAACATTTTCAACTTTCGTAACTAGCGCATTATTCCGCATACTAGATTTTTTCGGTGACATATGATTTGAGCAATTTTCAGTAACTTCTGTTGTTAATTTAGCTAAGTCATTATTAATACTGTCTATTGAAATAGCATCTTTTTCTTTGCATTTGTCTGCATCTTTATTTGAAGAAATGTTCTTTACGTCGTTCGACATGTCGATAACAGTATTATTGGCACTGTTTATCGAATTTGCACTTACATCCTCGCATTCACTCGAATCTTTATTCTGGAAAATATTTTTTAAGGACTCTATAATATTTTGCATCTTACCCAATGATTCAACGATTGATTTAGTATCGTGATTTTGATACCGATGGCATAACTTTTTCAACGTTTTTGCGGCGACTTCGATTTGAGTGAGACATGCATTTACATTTTCCTGTTGATCATGTATTAAGGATGTATCGTTCATTGTCGCTTCCAGTATCGACGCGTCCATCGAGAACTGGTGAATACTCTCATTCAATTGTCTCTTTACAGGGGTCATATTTATCGAGATCTTACTATTATTTAATGAATCTTCAAATACTTCCGAATGTTTACTTTCGTCACACTCCCAGTTTAATTTATTACTCTGCAGTTCCTTTATCGAATCTTCTATATCGTTGTTCTTCAGCCGATAAACCCAATCCAAAAAATCCGTCGCTTGCCACAGCGTTTCCATTGAATTAGTCCTATCACGAACGCGAATCACTGACTGCAAATTCTTTTCCACTACTGTTTGTTGTTGTTCAAATTCCTAGAATTCGAAGAAAAATTTAGAGCAAAAGTATAACAATAAAAATTGCGTATAAAATATATTGATTATCCGGAAAGTTCGTGCCGAACTAATTTATTATATAATTTAATAAATGTATACTAAAATTTAAATTTTCTACGTTTCAATTTTCCTTCAACATCGGCATGAAATTTCCGGACAATCCAATATATACAAGCAATCGAAAGATTATATTTTTTAATAATTTTTTGCATGAGAAATTGTGGGTTCTACATACAATTTTAAACAATTTGTATATACAGTATGAAAGAAAATGTAACTTTATTGTTTTGGAAAGCTCTCGAGATAAATTACAAGAATAATAATAAAAAATAGAGATTTTCATTTAAAAAAACATTAATGACCTGATTTTGACAAGGTTACTTAAGGTCAAATCTATTTCCATCATGTGTCCCCCTTCAAACCATGCAACGTTCGTTCGAAAAATTTTTCAAAATATATAAAATTATCGATTCGCGAGATAATCAACCATATCACTTAAAATGAAACACCCTGTAAAATTGTTATAAGATAAATTCTCACATAAAGATATCCGGCTTCTTGACAACGTTGAGTTGCTTCCTTAACAAGTATTTGCATTTCATGTAGACTGATTCCACCAGCAGTTATAGCTTCTCCGTTAAGTTTTGTTTTTAGCACATTCTCAATGTCCGCAGTTTTCTCACTCAAAATATTCTCAAGTTCTTGCAGGAAATTCGATTTGTACGGTGATAGTTTCGCATGGCTTTGTTCCAACCGTATTTTTTTAATCTTATTATTGACTTCTACTTCCTTAACAAGTAACTCCTTTTCTAATTCTAACTCCTTTTTTCTACGATTAATTTGTTCGAGCGCCTGATTTTGCTCTTTCAGAGTGGAACCAAGAACTTCAATCTCCCGCTCGTACGTTGATTTTTGCGAACCGAGTTGCCATTCCACTTCACGCTTCGCATTTTCAAGTTCCTTTATTGCTTGTTGTTTGGACTCTTCCAATTCAGCTCTTAATCTATTTGAAGAAAATTACTGTATTTAGAAACTGATAGACTCATAATTTCTGATAATTATTTATCAAAAAAATTATAAAACGCAATTATACTGCATGTATAAATACTTAAGCCAACGATATCGATAAGACACGAAATTATTTGCATCACTAATGAGATAGCAGGTGCAAAAACGTAAAATATTTTGAATAGATTCTCCTCAACAGTAAATAAATTTTTGTTATCACTAGTGATAATTTTTTTTGTATAATTACATTTTAGTTTAAAAAACTGGATCTTAAGATTTTATATTGAAGATTTTCTAATTATTTTAATACATACTTTTTCTCCTGTATTTGAAGAATTTCTTGGTGCGCAAACTCAAAATCTATCGCTTGTGTGGAACGCTTGACATTATAGGATTCATCAAATGGATTTAGGACTTTAAAATAGTGATTACCGCCGATGACTATACGATCACCATGATTAAGCATAATTCTTCCAGTTACTATCTAAAAAAAAGTAGAGAAATATTTTTATTTGATATATCTATCTTTTTTCATATTAACAATTAATCCATCCATTATCATTACCTGTCCATTGACATAAGTATCCGCGCCTTTCTCGGGTGTCAAGATTAATTTTCTTCCGTTATTTTCAATAGCACTAGAGGGAAGAAAAAAAGAAGATATAACAAATAATTGTATACGATATTTTAATTAATAATATATAAGTGAAAATGATTTAAAAACGGCGTTAGTCGTTTAATATAACAGGAATTCGAATATTCAGCAGAAAGTTAAAATAAGCATTTCTATAAATAGTTAGTTTTTGCCAAGTGACATACATAAATGCATCTATTTGCAAACAAATTACAATTCATCGTATATTTATTAGCAATAAATAAAATTTAAGTATTGCGTCGTAGATTCCCAACTCTTGTTCAAATTCCAATTTATTCAGTGAATGACCTCATGAATGAAGATGAGACCTGTATAATATGATATAATATTGACATGAATATGATAAAGTTTAATTTAAAAAATATATATTAATATTATACATATAAAATTAACAAGATTTACAGAAGTATGAAAACACCGAATCCGTTTCTCGTCTGCTAGTCCATCTAACTGATAAAACAATTTACATTAATACACATCAATAATTACTATGTCTGCTTTGTTGGGTAAAAAATAGTGACGTGCATTAGAATTAGAAATGATTGGACTTCTCATAAGAACGATGCAAAGCATGCTGATAAATAGAAATATATACGATAGCTTCGAAAAGTTCCTGGAATTGATTGCTACAATTTACAGAAATTGTGAGGAAACGAGAAAAAATCTTATCTAATTATAAACTCTAATAAAGTAATAAGAGAATGTTTACTCTCTTATGTATGTGATATCGAGTCGGGATTGAAAATATCTATAATTTAACAAATATACAAATATTAAATTTTGCTGCTAAATTTGTTGACAGATATCAAACATTACAACAGTGAAGAAATAAAACGAAAAATCTCGGATTTATAAATAGCCTTTCCGTGAAAGAACAACCTTTATGATGTTAACATTGACATATTGCAAATATAAAACTTAAAAGAGAACCTTCGTATATTTTTCAGAAAGGCATTCCAGCTTTATGATCACATAGTGTAATTGTTCAAAAATATTAAAAATAATAATATAGAAGCTTAAATTAATTATAACTTTTTATATTTCTCCGCGGAACTTTTGAAACTAGTACAAGACAAAGAATATATTCATAGCATATCTAAAATATATTAGACAGAAGAGAAAATTTAGCATTAACATAAACAAAACGTTTCTCCTTTGCTCCCACACCAATCCATTCTCTCTCCTTTCCCTTTTTTCTACTTTGCCTAAACATAAAATACACACACACACACACACACACACACGCGCGCGCGCGCGCGCACACGCGCACACACACACACACACACACACACACACACACACACACACACACAATCCGTTGACTAACCAATGCAATTCTCTAACAAGAGGTCCATCCAATAGGATATCCAGTTGTTTAAAAGTGGCTTCGAGTTTATGCGTTGGAGCATTCTTTCCGATACGAACCAAACCTGGAGGTATGATATACAAAAGAGTACCGGATAACATAGGATCTGCCGTGAGATTTACAAGACACGGATGCTTATCTCGCTCTTGGAAATCAATCTCAATGGCGACTCCGCAACGACGTAAATATTTGAGCTCCAAGCTTTTCTTCTCTTCAGCTCTTTCTAACTTTTCGCGCGAACTCCTGTAATTATATGTGGCTAACGATTACCGATTCAACACACATCGCAAAAATCGCTAGTCATGTTTACGAAACTCTCAATAACACCATATTTGCACTCGCAACAAGCTTCATTTGTTAGGGCACATTAATCCTGAAACTTGAATAAGTTTTATTAGGATAAGATTAAATTATAATTTTCAGCCCTTGATAATAAGAATAATGTAACGGCTGAGAATAAAACATTATCAAATTAAAAAATCATATTTTACAATTATAATATTTTCAAATGAATAATTCAGAATTTACAAAATTATCACAGCTGATCTTGAAATTTTTTCCAAGACTGAATGAAAAAAATCGATAATTTTAAATTAAAAATGTGATATTATAGATAAATTTAAATATTATTGTCTTATTTACTTTTTGATCTTACGTATTAAGAAATCAAATTATTTCACTTACATCTGAGTAACAGCCAACTGCTCTTCCGTTTTTTTCAATTGATCTTTCAATTTGTCAATTTCCTTTTGTTGTCGGATGATATCTCTTCCCCATTGATCCTTCGAGTCAAAACGATGAAGCAACTGACGAGGAACAACTCCACATTGCTTTTCATATCCTTCGCGCACCCCTCGTAAACGTTGTACTTCAGCCTTTAATTCGCTTTGAGATAAGTCATTAAATTATCTTTTTGTTAAAATCTATTAGGATAATGAGATTCAATCCTTTTGTATAATTTGCCTCTGACATATTCATAGCATTTGTATAACAATGACAGTAAAAGCATGGAGTTTTTATTGAATTAAAAATTAAATCTCAGGAGATGTTTTACCGAATTAACCGGTCGTGCGGATCTTCATTGATACGAATTCGATTAACTATAGCTCGAGCCTGACACGCATATCGAAGGGTCGCCAGGGTCTCCTCTACATGAATGTTGGCCGGTGACACCGTTCCCAGCATTGCCGTTCGTGAATTTCCTCCTAGGCTCTCCTGCAAAAATGTTTGTTTTTACATATTTTAATTTGCTCTTTGTCTACATAATTTATTCGCACTGTACATAATAAAAAGTACAGTCTCTCTATTATATGTGATATCAAATGTTGAAAGCGATCGCAAATCTAATCATTCGTAAATTTAATCAGATATCGGATCACGTTACTATCCATCAACGTTATGGCACGTTATCTTCTCAAGTAGTAGTAAATAAATAACATTTCAAATTTTCCCTTTTATACTATTTATTTTTACGGTTCTTAAGATAAACTTTCGGACTTTCCATTTTTAATTCTGATCTTTTGGATTTTTATCTTATTCTGTATAATCTTCTATATATTCACATATATAGATTTCAATAAATCGTTTATTATTTTTTATTTTATATTAGTCTATTTCGCAGTTTTCTACAAGCTTGTAAATAAATAAAGATTTAAATAATGCAACGAAAATATATATATATATATA
>NW_017259245.1:2722064-2737861 GCF_001594045.1 Atta colombica
AGGAATTACTGAAACATATAACTGCTTGTTTGCAAGTGGAATTTTTCCTGCTTGTAATGCTAATATTAAATACTATACTACGAAACTGTTATCTTAAAATAGATTTTTACGATGACCTTAAAATTTTCTTTCTTGCATGCAATTAAGAAAATTTTATCATTAATAAACGCAAATTTATGTGAAATTATGGAAAATATTATGCTTTTCGAGCTCAAATCAACTTGCAGTATATTCTATAATATATTGCATATTACTATTTTTTATTTTATTATTGTTATTAATTATTAATGAGAGATCGATTATTAATGAGAGATCGAAGACGAAGATATTAAAATAAACGGAATTAATAGTGTTTGAAAAAATGTATATATGTACAAATAGTCTTTTAATAGATAGTATTTTAATTAATAGAAACTATTTTAAGTGGCGACTGGATTCTTGCATACATCATATTTGATTGTATCTTATTACAATGCATTGATAAACTTACATATTATATGGCAAAAATGGAAAAAGGTAAATTAAATTTTTAATGTACAATATTTTCATTAACGAAAATATTAATAAAAGTCTTAGATATGAAAAGAAATCAAGACATTAGAAAAAGCTTTTGATGAAGGAAGAAAAGAATGCAACAAAAAAATAGTATCTAAATGAATACTTTGCGTAGACAGAAAAAGTTGCGAAGAAAATTAGACGAAACATTAAAGCAAAATGATAATGACATATGGAACATAAATATCGAAAGTGAAAGAATCAAGAAACAAAGCAATCAAATTCATTTTTCGCCCTATTATCTGATCGAATATGTCATGATTTTTGATAAATATCATGAGAATAAGATTCGATTGATAATCCAGTATGCCAATCATAAAGCACTATCATTATTGAGATACACATGTACAATATCATCTTTTGTGCACATTTATCTGCATATCTAGATTCTAATAAACTGCTGCATACATGATTAAGAATGATTTGTTGAAATAATAAAAAAAATCCTCGATTGACATTTCATAGATATTGCGATGTGCTTTGATGGCTATAATCATTTGTGATCGTAACTTTTATCCACGTGTAAAATATGAATCAATCAAAAAGCAAAAAGCTGACTGTATTTATCATACAAGTCAGCAGAATGGAATGCTGTTTTTTTCATATGTTAAACTAAAAATATAACAAACTAAAAATGTAACACATAAATTTTATTTTTTATGTGTTATATTTATATTTAGTTAAAAATAGAAATACAAAGTAGTAAGAACAAAAACTCAAAGTCTTATCTTAAGTGTTTAATGTTCATTTATGATTTAATTTACTTTTCTTTTTGTAATTATTATTAGAACTAGAAATGGGCATTAAATGCAGCAAAAAACCAATACTATTTAAATATTTATGAAAAATAACGGAAGAAATCATTTCCATTACTTTAAACAAAAGGAGTTTCATTAAATATAATAATAGATAATAATAATAATACTCTATTAAATTTTAATATTTTGATAAAATTGGACAACATATTTTATTATATTAATATATTATTATATTATGTAGATATATTATCATAATAAAAAAAAAATGATAAAAAGACAGGAAGAAGAGAATGATTTTATTCTCAACAGTGCCTTTAAAAACACCGGATACGATAATTGTAATACAAGGATGATGCGATATATTTTTCATGATTGAAAAGTACATTATCGATATGCATTGTAAAAGAGGCAAGATTTTTTTATAAGTAAAAACCGGCGAAAACAGGAATGAGACTCCGGCAGCAGAGCGTACGCATTAGTGCGCACGTACGCACGCTTTCGCGTGCGCGTGTGCGCACGCACAGACGTACGCACGCATTCACGTACGCACGCATGCGGTTCTCCTCGTTGCATATGTCATTACCTTTTGCGCGTCGCACAAATCCACACGAAACGACGAAGGCGGAGCTGAAGGTGGGGCCGAGAACGTAAGCGTAAGCATTCCGAAGAACAGAGAAAGGGAAGATGTGTTGAACGGAAGAAGCGGTAAAAGGGAGGACGGACGGAAAACCGGTGAAGCCGAGTGGGGAAAAGACTCAACAGATAAATATTATACGCGTAGCGTCCACGCCACTCCACGCTTCGTTAGTTCAAAGCGAGAGCCATCGGCGACGAGAGTTCGCTTCTTTTCTCTCTCTCTCTCTCTTCTTCCCGCAGAAGAAGAAACTGCGTTTCTACAGGACGTAACGGGACGTGATGACCTTATCGTCTTATCAACCGATCCTCTAACGAAAGCGGTCTTCTAGCTTGCAAATATCAACAAGAAGAAAAACGTGCTAACGAGAACTTATTGGCGATACAATCTCATCACCCTTTCATTTAACATTATTTAGCGTTGACCAACGTGGACCATGGATCTCGTTTACATACCAGAGCTGTTTACCTACGGATACTTGAGGAATCCGCAATACCACGACTACGAGCAGCCGTGGAACAGAGACTATTTCAAGTGCGATAGCAGTAAGTCTAGAACCTTCTTTTTACCTCGTTAATTATCATGATTTCAATAATAAATTTATATTTCATTCGATATTTGATGAGAAATCTTGACGGAATATTTTAACGGTGGAATGCAATAAATTCGTATTATGAAAAAACTTGTTTTCTTAGAATTAGATGACCTTAGAACGACTTATTAATTGATAACAAATTGCAAACGCAGTTCTAAAACAAGTAACAGTAAGCGATAAAGGAGGCCTTCTTATATTATATTTATATATTTGTTGCGATCAAGTTTCTTCGAATAAATGTATAGGTACATTTTTTTTTTCGCGAACCAGGCTATGTTCAGATTTCTATCAGAATGCCACGAGAGTCATTAAATGTTAAACAAGTGGTCTGTTTTCTATTCCTGCACTTGACTGTTCTAGAACTCTCTTTTTCGCTTTCGACAAATATCAAACGTATATGTATCTCATTTTAAGTTACAAAAGTGTACATTAGTTCAGCTATAAAAAACAGACCTAAGGATAAAATTGGGAGCATTCGAGTGGAAATTTGAACGCGCTCTAAGAGCATGTACCTTTTCCCTATGGAGCGGAAATATGAAGTGAAAATTTGTTCCATTAACGTAAGTGATAAAAATTTTTATATCAAGAGCTAATATATTAAAAATCCTTAAATGTCCAAATTTAAAATCCTTAAAGTTCAAAAAAGATTTGAAAATAACTGCACTTTTTAATTCAAGACAGAATTTCAAATTATAAACTATTAAAAATTATAAACTAATAAAAATTGAAGATTTGAAAATTAGTATTATGAAAAGTTTGATTGTACGTTATTCAAAACGTTCATAGACGAAGCTCACTTAAATTTATTGTGTACAAATTTTTTGTATTGGATAAGATTTCTCTTTCTTTCTCGACATACAATGATAACTTGTGAATATGTCGCAGATGTGCCGTGAAATTAATTAGCAATATTTACTCGTACTTTTGCAAGCAGAACACGCGACATTTTTTCAATATAAAAGATGTTGAAATACAATCTTACGAGCAATTAATTTGTTGATTCAATCAATAAAACTTTCCTTTTCCAATTTTTTTCTCACCTGTGCTGCTTTAAACATGAAATTGCCAAAATAAATCGTATGAGATAAACATCATTATATTTTTGGCCGGAAAAAATTATGAAGACTCAATTGGCAAGTTATCTCAAGATAATATTTCTTCGCGCCTTTCAGTGCAGAAAGACATATCTTATCTCTAATTTTATAATTCTGGAGTCTGGTATTTGGATACTCATCTGTTAATTAATTCATTGCATGAGTGTACAATTTCTTTATTTATTCATCTGAGTCCTCGAAATTCAGAAATCTTCAGATAGTTTACACATACTTGGACATTTCTTCTTTACCCGAGACTTGTCATTATCGGCTATTCGATATCCAGATCTCTTCAAGTATTTTCTTATTAAGTCGTTCTTATTAAGTCGTCACGCAAATAGGGAAAGTACTCCAAACAACATCGACATTACCTTACATGATCGATATAAGAAAAAAAAAACGAAAGAGAAAGTCTTATTTTATTGCCTTATTTTATTTTGAAATATTTTCTGGATAAAGCCTGATAATCCGCAAATTTTTTATTTAGTTTCTCCTTTTCTTGAAATACACGAGATGAATACTAAAATAACCACATATTGAGAGCATAATAATAAAATGGGATAATAAAGCAAGGCAATAAACTGACTAAAATAAAGCAGTCAAGGTAAGGCGAACTAAAGAAACTGCAGAAAAATTAGAGCGGCTGCATTCCGGAAGTTCTGGATGGAAATACTTTCATCGGATGTTGCGTGGAAATTGCAAGAAACTATAATTGTTTATACTCTTCGCGGTTGTTAGCCGCGTAGTTATGCAAACGTTACATTCGTCGTAATATAGGAGAGGGGAGGAAGATATTTGTTATTTGGATGAGAAAGTAATTGCACATAAATGCAGCGACAAAAAGTTATTACAATTTGCGAAAATTTTTCAAAATTAAAAATTATACGCTCACAAAAATGTTACAACTACTATTTTATGATAAGATTTGACATAGTTTCTTCCCTTTTTTTCTATCGTAACTATGAAAAAAAATTTTATTATAGTTACGATAAAAATCAGATACAAAGTAAATACAAAACTACTTAGAAAAGAGAAAAGTGTAATACTCTTTGAAATATAATGTGTAAAAAGTATTAAAAAATTATTGCAATTACAGATATCGAAAAAATATATAGTACACTTTTCATTATCAAGTATCGTCGATATTCGCCCAGTAGCGGCTATCGTGAAACAATTTGCGAACAAAGCTGTTTTGTATAATAGAGACATCATCATATTTTACGCCGCAAGATATATCAGTATAAGCAATATAAATAAATGCAATAACGGATAAAAGTTATAGAGATAAAAATCAAACGTTTTAGATAAAAATAATAATTTCATAAATAACTGTTGTAATGTACATATTCAAAAGTATTAAATTTATCAAAAGTATTTAAATTTATTGATATGTATATTATTATTAGTAAATCGCATAAATGTATATATAATAGAAATTTTCCGAAAAAAAAGTGGTTAATATTTATATATTAATATTATTACACAAATAAGTATACTTGATAAATTGCAAAAAAAAATCCTAGCGAATTTACGTCGCATTTTTATTAAATACGTCAGCTAGAATTGCGTACACCCAGATATTCTGTACCAGTCATATCTGTCAAGTAGATTAAAAAAAAAGTTGAATATGTGAGATGAAATACAATCACACATTGTATTATGTGCACTTTCCTTCTACTACGTGTCATTTTAAAATACTATCTGCATCAGTACCCTATTAATAAGTATATTCTCGTTAAAAAAAAAAAAAAAAAGCGTCAACGGCATGAATAAATAATGCAATACGATTCTCTTTATCATATATTACCATATATTAAATATTAAACTATAATCTAAATATACTTTGCATTGCTGCGGGAAAATAATACGTTATAATTACGTTATCACGAAAATCTACGCTTTTGATTTCTATTGGAACACATTCAGTAATATTTCTTTTATATGAGCTACTTACAATTCTTTTTTAGAACAAACTTCAAGAGATAATTTAAGCTAACAATAATTACATCGGCTATCGACTAAAAAAAAAAAATAAATTGTCTTTTTGTTTCGAAAAAGACACGTGCATAATCGTATATTTTTCATGCAAATCGACCTTGTTTACGTCGTCGTAACGAGATAAGAGTTACATAATTAGATAAATCAGTGGCACGAAATGTTTATTTCCAATTTTGCCTATCTCGATATTCTTCATTTCTTGCATCGTCTAATAATTATTGTGGCAATAATTATGGCAATAATATTTCGATATGCTTGTTTATTGCGTCTGGTATTAACAGTCCCGGTCTTAACGCGGATAAATAACAAAAAAAAAAAAATTCCACGTTATCGCATTTGAAAGATAAGTTGCAATATAACAGATTAAAAACAAATTTCTTTGATTTAATTCTTTGATTACTGAAATGTCAGATAGATTTTCTCTGAAAAATACTTTGAATTTTTATCACTCATAAATATTTTATTGAAACGCATTTATTATAAGAAAAAAGTGCATCGATAAAAAATTGATTACGTCGCGAAAACAATGCTCGAATTACTATTGTACACATGTTATCGGCACTACTATTACTGATTACATAAGAACTGTGATATTTGAAAAATAGCAAATTCTTCAGTAAAATTGAAATCATAATTTTTTTTACAAGAGTTTAAGAATTTAATTCAATACCGTCTAAGAAGAAAAGAATGTACCTCGAGATAGAGACATCGAACAATCCGCATTATCTTATTGTTTCAAGCGTCTGTCACGCGTATGTTATATTTCTGTGATACACATGTGCCTATTTTTAGCCAGACCAGTCTTTTAGACGGCCGCGCACTACATAATCCGAATCGCGTTTTAAGCGCAACAGCATCTCTCCTTATCAATCAGTGAATTGTTTTCAACATTCAATGCGGGGGATACTCAGCATTAATCATGTAAACCTTCAATTATGTTAATTGAACTTGGAGTAGAAGCTCTCTCATAAGAGATAAATTTTAAAACGCATATTCTAATTTTTCCAAATGGCTGAATGGCTGAATCGTTTCTATTAGATTAATCATCCGTTTAAGAGCATAATTGCAATTCGTCAGTATGTTTGCGATTAATTCCCAAGATTATTGTGCGTAATACGTTCTCGAGTGTCTTTGTGAGGTGAAATGACAGATTTCCGTGACTCATGAGCTAAGCTATAATCATCTGGCGCTACAAGTGAACGCGTTCAAGATTTTACGTCGGAATTTTTTGTTTTCGTTTTTCTTCAATTAACAATGAAGCTGTGACCGATTATATACTAGTATGTTTCGTTGACGCAAAATAGAAACTATAATTACATTCAACAAGCTAAGTAACTATATAAATAACGCATTATACGCAGTAATTAATGCATTTGCTGAAAATTTCGTTTGTTTATTTCTAATTATTTATTAGTGATAGCAAATCTTTCAGAAGTTTGTAAACGTACACATGCATAGCACGATTCAGTAAAGCAAAATGACTTTCATTTCAAATAAATAACGAAGAATTTGTCAATTTGTTTAATAATAAATGTATAATTTAAATTCCGTTAGTCGCTGTATTTTTTCAGTATGTTTTATAAAATATTATGAAATATACGTATTAATTGCAAAAGATTCACTCCATTTTGTATTCATTAGCATTGTATGATTATTTCAAGAGTTCGATATTTTGAATATAAAATAATTTCATTTTGCGAGGAAAATGTCGACAGTTGATATTTTCTTTGATTTAATTCTTTGATTACTGAAATGTCAGATAGATTTTCTCTGAAAAATACTTTGAATTTTTATCACTCATAAATTGTACATGTCGACTTATCGAGAAAAGTATCACGTCGTAAACATTCACGTTAGCAAACTTAGAACCGGTACCAAAGCATAAACAAACCGGTTTGACAGACAAGTTTTATATAACTTATAAAATGCGACATAAAATTTATATCGACAGAATGAAAATATTTTCAATTCCTATTACGTGTATTGAATATTTCAAAAAAGTGTGGCAGAAACATTTATCTCAATCAGAAAAAAGTTCCTTCTCTTCTTATTAGTCTTATTTCGCATTATTGTTTAGGAAAATCAGTGGAAAATCAACGAACCGTACAGCAGCAATCTAAAGAAAACTGTCACTTTTGCAAAGAAATGAAAAGAAGAAATCTGGCAGTTTACATTAGAAGTAAATCACGAAGCGATTCCTGTCACGAAGGAATTCAAGAAGAAGAGGAGAACGACGTAATGTACAATGAGAGAAAAATCATAAATGCCGACCGAAATAAGTCAGCGAAATCGTCATGCAGTGTAGAGAAATCATAGCCTCTTATTATTATACATAATGATCACAACAATAATATTAATTTTATATTAAGATAAGCATAACATGCAGATGTAAATACACATACACTGAAAAAAAAATCAACTTAATAAACACATTTAGTTGTTTGCAGATTTGATTAATTCAACAAATTTTATTTAATCGAATTCAACGTAGTCTGCTTAACAAATTGTTCAATTAAGCAAACTACGATTAAATTCAATTAAATAAAATTTATTGAATTAATCAAATCTGCAAACTACTAAATGTGTTTAGTTAGTTGAACAAATTTTTTTTCAGTGTATATAACGAAATTATGTTTTAGTTAATTATAAGCATATTTTAGGTTTATGACCATTAAGGAGGTTGTAAGACAAATGAAATATATTAAGAATTATTTGAAAAAATTACAGATTATTCTAAATTGCATTTAAAGGTAATACAAAAAAATTAAACATCTGGATTAAAAGTTATTTTAATAAAAAAATAATACTTTTAAATTTGTACTCTAATAGAAAATATATGAAAATGTACTATAAAATAATGATAAAAATCTCAATTTTTTTATATGAGTACTTTATGAATTCAAAAATATTTGTATAATATTTGTATAAAGTTAATATTGAAATGCAGACGCTAATTGCTTAGTAAATAAACAAAATATTTATTTGTTATAAACTAATTGGTGAATCTCAATGGAACTTCGCATAAGTCATTTTTAGTACTTAAAATATTTATATAAAAAAATTTAGATTTTTGTTACTATTTTTAAAATTTTTGTTCATTACAATAAAATATCAAATAAAATAAATAATCTATAAAAATGGTTGCTAAAAACAGACTGTTATGTTCATATGTATGTATGCAGTTTGTTCAAAACATAAATTTATATATATATATTTTATATATAACCTTACAACCTCTTTAAATGCTATGTTTCTGAAAATACAAAACGATAAAAAGAGAATCGATTTTTGAATTGTTTTGTATTTTACAGCATGTATATGCGCAACATAATTTTTAAAAATTATAGATGCATAAATTAAGTACTTAAATTGAAACAAACTAGATGCTATATTCTAAAGCAGGTAATATAAGTAAAATGAATTTCCGTTAATGAATAAGAAGATAGAGTTAAATTAAGATTTATACTGAAGTATTTGCGTAAACAGAAATATTTTATCATTACTACTTCATACATTCTTTCGGTTATACATTATGCAAGCATAAATTTGTTCAATATTGATCATACGCTAGTCATTTAATAAATAAATTTGCGTAATTGTAAATGTTAATACGCTTCTAAAAATATTAATCACTAAGACTGTTTATTATGACTGTTAAATTTTATAAATCGTATTGATGTTTGCACGAATTAGATTTATACTATTGAAAAAGTAAGAAAAGAGAAAATATTATTAACGCTTAATACACATCTTGGATCATTAGTGTCCTGTGCATTCTTTGATTAGATACAACAATTATATATAACAATTCGTATACAATTTATTATAAATATACGATTTTCTGAAGATGTAAAAATTGCTTAATGATTTTTATGTACTTGTAATTGATGAAAATTAATCCAGGACATGAGAGACCCATCGTGTGTAATAAGGATACCAAAAACTAATATGTGTTACAAGAGTTAAATCAATTGCAATTTTCGAATCAGTTGTTATCTTGTTTGAGATAATAAGAGAAAATATATCTAGAATTGTACGTTTTAGTGATTTTCATACAAAAAATTTAGTAAAATCAATGATGAAACTTCAGTAAAATTAATTCCAATAGAACTTTATAAATTAACTGCTTGATACATAAGACTGAATATATTCTTAGGATAAGTGTAAGCGAAATAAATTAATTTAAGTACATATTATTATTATTATACTAACACGATAAGTACTTAGTTCTGAAAAGTAAGATTTTAATTTTTTTTTATAGAGATGAGGAAATATATTGTAGGAGCCAGAATTAATTGATATGCTTTTTCTTTACTTGCAGTTATTTTACTTGTGATATAACAATTGTATCTTAAAATATGTATTTATATGTATTTTAGTTTGTATGATCAGACATAACAAATTACGTTGCTATCATAAGCGTTTTTACTTTCCATACTTGCATAATTTAAATAAAGTTATTCAATGACTCGTAAACATTAAGAAAAAAATTATTATAATATATAGTAATAATAATAATTTCAAGAATATACGTAGATGTCTATGTTTTCTTTCCCTTTCAGTAGAAAAATTATCATAGATTATTTAAATTTATTTATATTGGATACTATACAGAGCAGATTGCTATTTTATATAATCACAAAGTGCAGTAAAAAAGTATTAATATAATCTATAACAAATTAGAATAGATTATGTATGAATTATCGCGTAAAGTCTACATTTATTTTTTGATTTCTATTCGAAAATATTTTCAAGCTTTCAATTTTTTTAAAGAATGTGTTTATTGAATTTGCAGTAATTTTCATATTTCTGTTAATTCAAAATATACACAAATATAATAGTACTTACCTTTAATAGCCACGTCAATACTGATTCACGGTACGGCACAAAACCTTGTTTACGATTGTTTGTGTTCTCTGTGAGTGATGCAATTACTTTTCCCAAGGTAAGTAAAGACTTGTTAATAGATACACCTTCCTGTTGAACAAAGCGATATATATACAATATTATCAATTATTTAATGAATTTTGTGAATAAAATGTTATATCAGAAACTGACCCTTAATCTATCACCAGTTGCAGAAGTTTGACTCAATCTCTCACTACCAGCTAAGTCAACCAAATTAATTTTACTACGACGATCAGCATCAAGTGGCTCACAATTTAACTGGTTATCTATATGCGTCTGAGTTAATATAATACTGAAAATGCTATGAGACCGTGAGCTTTTCTCATTCATACCAGTTGCAGCCGTGGCTCTTTGCGAGTTTCCCACTTTAAGCCAAGTCTAAAAAGATTGCGTCAACAAAGAAATAAATATATATTTAAACAATCATAATCGTACGTGAAATTATAAAAGTACCTGTAAGTCTTTGTAGTTTTGCACACAATGCTGGCTCAAATCCACGACATAAGGTCCAAAAACAGGATGCTCCCTTACTTTAAGGGGAGCCTTCCTTGATCCATTATTAGTATTCGCCAACAGATCATGTATTTTTTCATTATATATTTCAAAATAGCTAATTTCCACGGTAGTCTCGATCTGTAGATTGTCACGTGCTCGTGTAAATATTTCCTGGCAAAATCTTGGTATGATACCGACTCTCTCATCAAATGGCGTCGCGTTTAATTGCACAGATTCTGTGCCCATTAAACTATAACTTTTTCCTGATCCCGTCTGTCCATACGCGAACAAGCAGACATTGTATCCCTCGAAAGCATTTTGTACTAAGGGCAACACCATATTGCGAAAGACAATCTCTTGATTGGCGTGACCAGGTGTAAGCGGATCATTGTATGAAACAAAGCAATGATCATACATAAAAGTGTGATGCGCAGATTCGCATTCCACAATAACATTCTGACCATTTCCTTCCACAATTGTAGTAATCTTTGGATCATTTAATTCTCTGAAATAACAAATATTATATGAGTAATGCTGTTTGCTAGCAAATATAGAATAACGATAGAAAATAAAAATAAATTAAGGGCAAAGAAAATCAAAACTTAAAATCTCCAAATCTTAATTAATATCTTATTGATAAAACAATTTTATCAATAATTTTATCAGTAAGAAACATTGTGTATAAATGTATTAGTTTTTCAAAAATTATAATTTAATATATGAATATTTCAATTTTAAATAATTAAAAAATGTACACATACAAATATAAAAATTTATTATATAATGGTTAATGTTATTTACTTGGAATTCAAGGGTCTGATGCGTATTCCAACTGTGAGATTGCTACTTTCACCATCATACATTGTCTGTTCTCCAACTATGTCATCAATTTTCTGGGATGGAGTTTCCAAGTGTACCACATTAAAACAATCTGGTGTGCTTTGCGATAAAGCATGATCGCTAAAGTAATGTTTCACAGGTGTCCTTGCAGTGGATAAAACATTGAATTTGGTATTGGCACTGGATGTATTTATTCTCGTTTGCTTAGGTGTATAAAATTGTATGGCAGGTGTTTTTTCATTGAACGATCCGCTAACAAATTTTGTTGTTTTAATTGGGGTCTTTACATTCCTTTCAATGGATGTGACATTACTAGATACATCTTCCTGTTTTGCTAGGTTTGTAAGTTTCAGACATAATTCTGTATTGGATTTATTTGGAGGTCCTAAGGTCTCTGCTATTTCAGGTTTTGATTCCTTCTGTATAGGACATTGCAATACTTTGTTTGTATTCTGTCCCTTTGAAGCTGATGATAAGGGAGGATATAAATTTTTTTTTCTGCAAATATAAAAGTCATTATTTTATTTTGATAAGTTATTTTATTTATATTTAACAAACTTAATAAGATTAAGACTGGATTATTCCATCTTTTGATAAATTTCAGCTCACTGTTTTACTCTTGTTCCCTTATGATCTCCTTATCTCCTCTTACTTTTTATTTATCTAACAAATAAATTATCATAGAGTTTATCTAAAAATAGAACAACCAGCCCTAAATGAAAAGAGAAAACGACAGATTTGAAAAAAAAATTTTTAATTTTAACTTATATCATTTTTTTAATGTAACTACATTTGTATATTTGATTTATATAGACATAAATAAAAATGGGAAAATATTTTATTTGAAAACAATGCATAGTTTACGCAGTATCCTCGATGACGTAAGATAACTTTTCATTCTCTCATCTTGCAAGTGACGGTTAAATAATATCAAGCAAACTTGATCTTACGTTTTTATCGCAGGGACCGTGTTTTCCTTGTTAGAACTCCTCGGCGAAGTCGAGAAGATAGCTTCGCAGTATCCGTGGCTAGAAGATTTCAAGTTCTGGTGAGACATTTCGGTAGAAATCGCAGAAAAAACTACTTAGTTCAGTAGTGAGATGATGCAAACAGAATTTAAACGGATTTGAGTTTTGTGACCTAACTTTACGAGGCACGGGATTCACAGCATAAAGTGTAAAAAATATACATAGACGCGACGTATGACGAGAATTCGTCCTCTCGCTGGAAAGCTAGGGCACAGTATAATTGTAGATATAAAGAGAGTGGCGTCAATGCATATGCCTAACGCTGATTGGTTCCGCCATTAAGTGTCTTTAGGGAAAGTTTATATGTAAGTGCTCGCTTATTGGTGTAGTCTTTTAGATCTCCAATCAGCATCATCATCATTTTAGATCTGGAAGAATACATCAATAGTAGCAAGCTATTGGTAACTGATGTAAAGTTAAAAACACAATGAAAAGCACAGGTGATAGAAACAGGAAATAACAAATTTTAACCTATCAGAAATCATATATTCTAGAATAAACGCTTTCTGATAGGTTGAAATCTTTTATTCCCTGTTCCTATTGCCTGTGTTTTTCATTGTTTTCGGCTTAATCCACCGAAGGAGTCCGTGAGGTCCATCACGTCCAAACTCCGAAGGTCAAACTGGTTGAAGCTTCGAAGATCGAAGGTGGCCGAAGGTTAGGTGGAATGGTGGCTGCTGGTAGTCGTAGTGGGATTAGGATTATTAGGAAGCAGTAGGGGTGAGTGAGGTTAGTTGGGTATACGTGGTTTATATGACGTATTTTGCTGGCAAAGCTGCCTTTGATTATATCTTGCCAGCACAGGCACGTATGTTCACGTCACATCAAGTGAACGCATCTCATTTGTGTCAACGAAATTACAAAGGAGATCACAATGACAGGGGATAACCGGGCCTCCATGCGCAGATGGATCTCGAGGATAATAGTCGCCACGTTCCTCGCGCTCATAATTTTGAATCTGCCGGCGATCTGCGAGGGCCATGACGGTCACAATCACGAGTCGCCGAGTTACAAGTATTCCAAAGAAGCCAATGAAATCTACTCAAATGAACATGAACATGAACATCAGCATCATCATCATAATGATCATGTTCACCAACATGATCATAAGCACTCTTATTCGACGCAAGCAAATACTTTACATAGGGATCACAGTAATATTATTTTAAGGGCCGTTGGATCGACCTTAATCATATCTGCTGCACCTTTCTTTATATTGTTCTTTGTGCCTCTGGATAATACTAAACAACGCGAGTCACTGCTCAAGATATTGCTGAGTTTTGCATCCGGTGGCCTACTGGGTGATGCATTTCTTCATTTGATTCCACATGCAATGATTCCTCATTCGCATGAATGTTCAGAATCGCATTCACATTCTCATTCCCATAGTCACCATGATGAATCAGGACTTCACAAACATGATATATCTGTTGGTTTGTGTATATTGTTAGGAATGACAGTGTTTCTAATGGTAGAGAAAGCAGTACGTATTGTTAAAGGTGATCATAGTCATTCACATGTCCATCATGATTCTCAAGATAAAAAAGATAATTTGTTAGAGAAGAAAAAGGAAAAGAAGGAAGAGAAGAAAAATAACGATAAAACGGTTTTCAATGCACACAAAGCACCTGAAAGTGATATCAAGATTGCTGGTTATTTGAACTTGGTGGCAGACTTTTTGCATAATTTTACAGATGGTCTAGCTATAGGAGCTAGTTACATGGCTGGAAATAATATTGGTTACGTAACGACATTCACGATACTATTAC
The DNA here is from genome assembly GCF_001594045.1 of Atta colombica. Lineage (NCBI taxonomy): Eukaryota > Metazoa > Arthropoda > Insecta > Hymenoptera > Formicidae > Atta > Atta colombica. The sequence continues at coordinate 2,736,739 of NW_017259245.1, forward strand.
ATGAGATTCCACATGAAATCGGTGATTTTGCCATTCTGATACAAAGTGGATACAGTAAAAGAAAGGTAAAGTATAAACAGATACAACATTATTATCTATGTTTGCTTGAGAAAAGTCACTCGATCAAATTATACAAAATATGAAATGCAGTCAAAGATTCTTATAATTGTGACCTATAAAGTTCAACATGTGCAAAAAATTTACCATTTTAAAAGTTTTCTTGTTTTACTGTTTTAAAAGTTTTATCATTTTGTTCATATGTGTAGGCTATGATGTTGCAGTTGACTACTGCTATAGGAGCTTTATTAGGAACTTTCGTTTCTTTATTAGCAGATGGAATGGGTAAGAAACATGTAATAGCAACATTTAAATAGACATCAGATTTTAGCTTATATTCATTTAATTTTGTCTTTGTGTTGTAGGTGATTTTGCAACAAGATGGATTCTTCCCTTCACAGCAGGAGGTTTTATTTACATTGCAACTGTTTCTGTAATACCAGAACTTTTAACTGCCACTAAACTTTGGCAATCAATTATGGAGATATCTGCACTTCTTTTTGGAGTATATATGATGGTTCTTATAGCAGACTACGAATAAGAAATACATTAGCTATAGGATAATTTATTTTGTTATACTATTTTCATTCTTCATTTCATTCTTGCTCATTAAAGCTTTGAAAATATTATTGGATAAATAGTAGCGCAGAAAAGAAATTTGTTTTTAATGCAATTAACTAATGAAATTGCATTTATGTCTCAGTGAAGAACAAGATTATGAAATGAACAGAATTGTAAAAACAATGTATAACAAAAAAAAGATTTACAACAGTTATTATTTTTACATTAAGAAAAAAATCTCAGTGATTTTGTGAAATATAAAATATTTAAAAATCATTACGATTTATGTACTACATTATGATATTATTTAATATAGTTAAATAGTGTTTGATAATATATATATATTTTGTTATAAAGAGTAATGATTTCATATTTGCACAATTTGTTCCTATACATTTTTTTATTATATTCAATATGTTTTTTTTAGTTTGCATATGAGACTATATTTGATAAATAGTTTGTTAGAAATTATATTCCAAATTTATTATTATAAAGATATGTCTGA
>NW_017259245.1:2737961-2751849 GCF_001594045.1 Atta colombica
TAATTTCATATTTAGAGTGCCTAAAACAAGAAAGATATGATCTGAAAATACTAAGTCAAATATTTGGATGAAATAGTAGATACATTTTAAAATTATGGATTAGCTTGAATGATAGCAAATGTATGTTGTACGCATAAATTTAAATAAGAACGATTAATTCAACTTTTTATTGCTTATTATACTTACAATAAATCTATTCTCATGATTGTTTATAATGAATCTTTTTGTTTCTAATAGAGCCTAAATATATTTACTATATATAACTACAATTATGTGAGTACGCACAGTGTGACAGATTTTATAGTGCGATAAGCGGTAATTTTTTATTGCTGAAAATGGCTTCAATAGTGAGCCGAAACGTACAAAATTGATTTAGTGACATTAATAGATATTAGTTAACATTGCGCAATATAATATCCAGCGCTGACGCCCATTTATATTTTGTCGTTATTTTTTCATTGTATTGAATATATTTTCTGATTTGATATGACGTAATGATTTACAAATGGCATATGTAATCTGTTAATATAGCTTAATTTAATGCTTTTGAATTTACAATAAGATATAAAAATAGATAAGATATAAAAATTCACATAAACTATGAAATTGCTAAAAAAATTTTTTCCAAAACAAAAATAAATTACTATAATAAATATTAATAAATATTAATACTATAACGCAAAATATATATTATAATAAATATTGGTGCTGTGGATTGATATTCTTTATTGTCAAAATATTTTGCAAAAAAAACTAAATACAGTGCATTAAAACGGCAATCATGTTGGCAAAAATTGTTGAAAATGTTTCTTCAAAAAATTATACGTATATGTACATACTCTATGTTATTATCATATAAATCATTATATAAATATTATCCAATATTTTATATTACAATTTCTTATTTAATAATGAGAATATGTTATAAATCAAGTTTTAATGTATTCATTGTGACATAATATAAGAAATTTAATGTAAAAACTGAAAATGCATAAGTTATATCAATAACATTACACATATGAAATATATTAAATTATAACATTCCAGAAGTAAAACGTGTTTTTTATATTAATGACTAGTCTGTTGAATATCAAATAATAAATAGCTTTTATTTAAAAAATTGTATTTCATCAGACCTTTATTACAATCATTAAAATTCTTTAAATATTTTTCTACATACATTTACAATACAAATTCTCTAAATCTTCTCTAAACATATATATTTTTAACAACTATCTACTAAGATAATCATAAGGATTTACAACGACAGTAATCTTTTTACTTCCTTGAGACATTCATTTGCTTCTAACAAAGAATCATTGTCTTCTTTACTTTCAGCTATTTTTCTTCCTTGTTGACAAGATTTTTTAGCTTCATCATATAAACCTTTTTTTAGAAGCACATTTCCTAAATTCACATGAATTGAACCCAAGTCAACCATATCAGGTAAGTTTTCCCCTAAAAACATTATGTAATATATTATGAGATTAATAATTATAAAAGTTATAAATATAATTGATATTCATTAATATCTTTTACCTATTTTTGCTGCAGTAGACAAATATTTAATAGCTTCATCATATTCTTCTCGTATGCAACAAATTGTTCCCAAATCATTAAGCAGAACAACAGTTTGTTCGTGTTCTTCACCATTTATTTTTTTACATATATTATAAGCTTGAAGGAGATAATTTAAAGCTTCGGTATATCGAGATTGTGAAAGTAACATTCGTGCATACCAATCAAAAGTTATACCTTGTAGCAACACAACATCTTTATTATCAGAATCTTTTTCAATGTGCGATTCCAAATTTTTCATACAAAATTTATAACCCAGCTCTGCTTTTCTGTATGAAATAAAAAATATATATCTTATATATAATATACTATATACTATAATACTGTATTAATAATGAAAAGGAGAAATATGCTAGAGTTAATTAGAAGTATGATAGTTAATTATTAAAATTTAGAATTTCTGTTTTTTATATGTAATCTTTTAGAATATAAATCTTTAATTCCATGTCATGCTTTATAAAAAAAATACAGTAAAGTTATTGAAGATTATACTGCTTACTTTAGCTCATCAAGATGTTCAAATACTTTGGCCATTTTCAGGCTTATATGGATTATTCGCATATCATCTTCTGTAGCTCCATTCGACATCAGCCTTTGCAAAACTGATATGAACAATTGTTCTGCTTTGCGATATTTTCCAGTGTCGAAAGCAAGATTAGCCATTACATCATAGATGTATGTGACAGCATCATAATGTTGTATGGTTTGTGCTTGGCGTAACGCTAAGTGTAGCATTTGCTCTGCTTTATCATATTCTCCCTTCTATAAAGGGAAAGCAAATGTTGCTGAAACTGTGATGAGATTCAAATGAAGATTCAACTCCTCATCTCAATATCATTTCATATAAACATTTATATATTAAAAACATAAGATAGTCTCAATATATACATATATCTTACCTGTATCAATAATACGGACCGTTTGATCGTCATAATAACTTCTGGGACTTCTTCGTCGGTATCTTCGATATCAAGAAAATAATTGAAAATTAATGTAGGCAACGATACTGCAAGAAGCATTCTGGATTTGTTCTCTTGTGATTTGTGACTATCGTTGAAATGATATTTTTCTATTCTAGCGATAAATCGCGGGAGTTTCACAAAAACATTTTTATAAACATGTAGATTACGTCGAATATTCACTTTGGAACGAATAAAATTAATATTTGGTAAGACGCATCTAGACATATGCGATATCGAATTCAGACGATACATTTTGACAATCAGGTGGACTAATGTCAACATTGTCAATCAACATATCGCAATGTAGCACCAACTGATCATCAGCAGTAAGTGCACTTTCAGACACTTCGTTCTGTGTTCTGCGCGTTTTATTCCTTTCTTTATTCTTGCTACCGATGCTACAAATATAATATTTTGAAACATTTTTTTATTGGTCAAATAGTGAAATTCCTTCTTCTGGTTGGTCAATCAAGAATAATACGTTAATAAATTTTTTTTTTTTACCCGCCATTTCCACCGTTGTTACTAAACTGCTAAAAGTAAAATTTTTCAAAAACAAATAACCGTCGCTAAGTTATTTTGTCTTAAACACTAATGCCGATACATTTGATCATATTTAATGCAAAAATCTATCATGGCTAGATCAGTAAGGTTAGCAAAAAAAACAATCGAAAACAGAATTATAAAAAAACATTCTGACATAGAAATCAAATTATAAAAATTAATTTTGCAACTAATAGCATTATTTTAATTGAAAATAATCTTATTAAATCAATAACAGTGTTAACGAAACAAAATTTTATTAAAACAAGATTATAACGTACATGTATATATTTGTTTCATTAATAGTTATTGAAAATTAATTTCAACTAAAATATGCTGTTAATGGAGCCATTATGTGACATTTGCATTCTAATAAATGAGATATGCAATTAAGCTTTTATCTATAATCTGCATAAGCTCGAGATTATGTATTTTATTAAATTTTAAAAGTGAAGTTACATAACCTCACTTGTCGTTATGCGATAACTTTAGATCTGTTTTTTATTCCTGTACTCATTTCTGAACTGGTGCAATAAGTTGAAGTGAAACAAATGTATATTTGTTGTTTAGAGATATAAAAAACGAACCTTATCACTAAAGTAGGTAAGTAACGCTAATGACGTTATCATTATCTATAAAACTATAACTTTACGACTCGATATCACGTGCGTAAAAATGGAAAGCTACTATTTTAATTATCCATTAGCTTTGCTTTAAAAGAAAACTTTTTGAAAAATAATTAGATCACAGTAGAAGATTTAAAGATGTCAGCACTAATCATTCCATTTAATTTCAAAACTTCATCATTGATAAGATACTCGCGCCATTTTTACGTGGGGACAATTTCTTGGCTTTTCACCTCAATTTGCACCTCAAAAAAATCCCAATTAAATTGTAATTTCAGTGACTAATTGAGAAATTAGCGAAACTGAAGAAATTAATAAAATTATATTAACTACTTCACTACATCGGCTTTGTACTATTATTATCATTATTATCGTTGAGACATAATATCTTTCAAATGATCCTATACAAGCATAGCAAAAAAACTGATGCAGGTATAATATATCTTTCATTTCTATCGAGATGCATTAGAGTGTGCATAATCAGATGTAAAATAATCCTGTTACGTTGATATATAATTTCGATTAGATATACAACGTCGCGAGTGTAATCAAAATGCAAACAGTCGCATACAGGTGTGCGATGATAAACAGGTAGATTCGAAGCTTCCCTTTGAATTAAATCCCGACCAATTCGCAATCATTTAAATTCGCGAAAGATCTATCGAGGGCCGTTCACACGGATTGCGTGAATGTCGTGAACGTGACGGACGATCGCGCAGCAGATATTCATGCGCGCGTGATCACACGCATGCAGGTGTTCACACGCATAGCGCACGCACATACATACGCCTATACGTTTCGTGTCTACCTCCTTACACCTCCCTGCAACCTGCGACTCCCTCCATCGCCTCGATGTCCCCTCTACCCATCTCTACCATGGCCTAGCCGTTGTCCCATGCCCCCGATGTCGTACACCTTGATTTCGTGATTCGTCGCGCACCTCTTCGACTCGCGCGGGCATGAGACAGGCCGCATCACCTCAGGTAGGTCTTCCGGTATTGTGGCGTACTCGACCAACTCGACTCCACGTTTCTTTCTACTTCGCACGATTCTCTGATCTTTCTCTCCCTTTCCCCGTCGCGGATGGTCCAACGTCGCGCGAGATCTCCCGTTTAGGACATTCTGAGATCCATCGCGCGAAACTTGATGCACCCGACCGACCGGGGATTTCCGCGTTCTACGAGTATCGCGCCAAATCGAGGATGATCATTCCGATTGGGATCTCTCATCGATCATCCTTATGATGGAATATGTTCCACGTGAGAGTGACAGTTTCGCGTCTTGAGACTCCATATCCGGGGACACTCCCTTTTAGCCGAGCGAAATCGGCGGTGCGTACCTACGTGCCGATGAGCGCCGACAAGTGCCGATTAAATGCATCGCTAATGAACTAGCAAGGCCGAAAATTAGAGTACGAAATGGCAGCCTTTATCAGACTATAACATTTCAGATCGTAAATATTTTGTCATTTGTATACACATTTATTTATTTTTATATTTTACAAATATCTTTAAAATTTATTAATCTATGATAAGCAATTGATTCTCTTCTGAAAAATATCTCTAAAATCTTAGAAGACATGTATATTTTTTTTTTTAGCCATGAGTTCCGAAGATACAACTGATACAACTGACAATGCGACGGCGGCGGCGGCGGCGGCCGATTCCTTTGGCGTAACTGCACAAACGAATTGGGTTCAATTTGAGGAGGAGACAGATTCGAAAAAAGCTACTAATGTCGAAAGAAAAGCCGGCAACAGTAGCACGCCCGCCGTAATAAAACCCGAGTCGGTTACTGTACAGGTCGACAAAATCGGCAAAAATATTGACCCACCTGATATTAATAATAAGAAAACCAATGAGTATAGAGGTGCTGTGATAGCAACCGAATCCGTCCAGATTAACTTAGATAGATCAGGTTTAAGTCGTTCTATCACGTCCGAGACTCCGGATCTTAAATTACCATCTGACGTTCGAACGTCAGAAGTCAAGAGCGCTTCATTAAAGACCATCGACTTGAGAGATGTGTCCAATGGAAGAAATGCACCGAGTAACGTTATTACTACGTCGATTGGAAATATCAGGCAGGGTTTTGCCAATGGCGATACCATAGTTACTCTTCTGCCGGTAAATACTAAGTGGCCGTGGATTACTCCGGCCAGATTCAGACCGGAATTGGTGCCGGAGGAATTGATGGCACAAGGATTAACCGTACGTATAATTTATTATATCCTTTTTTTCTTTCTCAACAATGTTACAATTTGAATTGACCTTTCGTTATAGCTGTAATTTTTACGAGAAAAGTTGTAAGCTTTTTGCAGTACTGAGAGAGAATTTTGTTTTTAAAGTAATCTATTTATCACTATTTGGACGTTTCCTCCAAGAGATAGTATCGCGACTTGTTTATCTTGAGATTAATTTCATGTTCGGATACTTTATCACAATAGAATCTTTTCCCACTTGTAATTTTGAACATATGTTCATACGTATATATACACATGTGGCATGGTATTTCTAGAAAACAAATTCAAAATTTCAAGTCAAGTAAACAAGATAACTGTTTCAATATTATGCTATTTAGCACATTATTCATATTATTTTAATATATATTTTAATATTGTATATTGATTTTATTTTTATTTTTTAAATTTTTATTTTACTTTTTAGTAATACAAATTTTTAGTTTACTTTTAGTAATACAAAATTCTCTGTATTTGATTAAATTATAGGATGTGATTTGAAATATTAAAGTAATTAAGAGAAACATCAGCTCACATACTTTTTCTTATGTACTCTAAAGAAATAAGATGATCAGCAGTCTAACAAAACAGATATATTGCAGCTTACAGTAGAAGATTATGTTCACATAATGGAATTACTTGTGAACGATGTACGCTTCAATATGTATAATATATGCTACAAGAGGATTCTCGTCCTTTGGATATTCACCGCCTTCGTTGTGCTGCTTGGTTTATTGTTTTCCGGTGTGACTGGCCTTACTTTATTCGGACTGGGTGTTATGTGGTTAATTCTAAATGCAGCTGCAATATTCTTCTGCATGTTTATCAAAATAAAGCTCAATCATAATCTTGAGAAATGTATGGCTCAAGTTAACAAACATTTATTAAGACATAAAATATTATTGGGATTAGATGATAGAGGGAAAATCTCCTGCCACAAAGTTAATCTGTGTTTCATATATTTTGACACCACGGATTGCGTTGTAAGTGAAACTTTTATTAGAATAGAATTTAATCACTTGTTTTTTAAAGTAATATAAAATGACATAAGAGAATAGTCTTTTTAGATAAATATTCATGTATATACAAATACTATCTTTTATTATAACATTTTTTAATATTTACTTATAGTTTTTAATATTTAATATTTAATATATCTGCGAAAGATTAATATAATGGCTTATTTTATGATAGAAAAAGCTGCAAGAAGTAATAGAACGGGAAGAACGCGAAGGTAGAATAATTGGTGGCGATGATGCAAACGATATAAATCGACAACGAGAATTACAGCAACGTATGGACATTGACGACAGTGACATTGTTATACAAGGCAGCACTACTACAAGAATCTCTCGTAAACAGGTAAATGCATGATCTCTAGTCTAATTTTTTATTTATTTTTTATATTTTTTTATTCTTAAAATTATTTCAATTTTATTTTATTTTAAAAAGTTTTCTTTATAATTCAAATTTTCTTAATAATTTTACATTGACATTTTCAATATTTTATTAATTAGGCTAGATGTTGAGGAGCTAAAAATAAAAGTACTATTTTTTCATTTGTAAATCAATATGTGAAATAAGGCAAAAAATTCAATTTATATCCATTCTTTTCAGTTTTACTTTCTACATTGATGTTTTTCTTCAAAGCATAAACATACTGGTTTTATTTTAAGTATAAGTACAAGACATAGATGAAAAGAGTTCTCATATGTTGGAGCATCTTTAGCTCTTCAATATATAAGCCTTAATTACATAAACTCGATTTATTTGTGAAATACGACGTTATTAACTCCAATAAGTTATATTAAATATTTTGTTGTGCATTATATTAAACTACCAGGGTAAAAACGAACAAGTATTCTGCCGTTATGTGCAACGTTGGGCGAAGGATTACTTACGTCGGCGTTTGGATTGGACAGTTGACGAGGAGGGTGGAAATCCTTCTTCGCCACGTCATTTAGCGTCCGCTCTGTGTCCTTGTCAATATATAGAGGAATGGTTACGTAATAAACCACGCGTTCAGGGCAGAGACTTTTGTCCTAGATGGAGTAGTTTTCTCAGAGACAGAGGCATTTGAGAAATATGATTATTCCATGCTGCTTATAAAGATACACACGCTGTTTCACAATTACACAAAAATTGCAGAGATTTTATGATTTATTAAGTTTTCTCGAATGCGCATAACTAAACGTATAAATAGCTTCCAAAGAAAATTACAATTTACTTTTATCGATTCGCAAGTAATTTTTGCCGTAATCCTTTGTTTTTATGTTTAACATACATACTTATGTTTAACATACATTTGTAAAAGTGGCTTCTTTTTATTGATATAGAAATAGCCGAACCGCACAATACATGAACGAGACTGCAACTTTTGATTTAAATATCAGACATTTGTTGCATAAAAAAATTTTAAAAAAACTTTCTTCTCTTAAATTTTGTTAAAACTAACTTTTGATATGCTTACGAGCATAGTGATATAATTAATTTACAATATCTCATAGGTCATTGTTTCTTATTGCTGTATTTGTTATATTATTTTGGGAATTATGTTTACTGATGTCGTTTATATACGTTTAATTTTAAAATATTTTTAAATGTACTTAACATTTTATTTAAAAATATCAAAATATTACAGGTTATAATAATATAAGTACAATACAACTTACATAAGTGATAAATGGCAATTTGGCTCAAAGAGAGAGATTGAAATTAATATAATTGTAGAGTTACATAGAACAGAACGGGATCACTCGTTTCCAGAGCAAGACTCATTTACATTCCGCTAAAGACTCATTTAACGCTAAATGTGGTGTTCATATATTTTACTCGTTAAGCCCATTCTACAATGGCAATAGCAGTAATGGATTAAAAAATAGGCGTAGAAATCAACCAATCGAAGAAGAATAATCAATCATTAATCGATTTCTACGCTTACTTTTTAATTCACTACTGCTATTGCTCATTGTAGAATGGGCTTAAGATAAAGATTATATTCAATTTTATATTTTGAAGATTATATCATCACATTTAAAGTTAAAATTGATAATAGATCTGGCTTGTTGTTAATACAATCTATAGAGATAGATAATGATGGATATAATAATTTTTATTTTGATCTATTCAACATTCCAGTAAATTGTTTCCTTTGAGAGACAAATAATGTACAAATTTTTGATCAAGCTTTCCCATTTATTTATATTGATAACTATAATGTCAGTATTTTTCTCTTTTTACCAATAATTTTTTAATGTTCTACTTATATTTAACCATCTTGAGCTTGGTGACACACACACACACACACACACACACACACACACACACACACACACACACACACACACACAAAACATAAATATATACTTATAAAATGGTGAACAAATAATTTTTAATTCATAATGAATAATTTGTAATAACGGTGAAAACACTTTTATGATAAAAAATCATTATCAAGCATAATGGTCAGAGACATCGTTAGCATACAGATGATTATATTTACGAATTGTACTATATTATGAAGAATATTACTTATAATATCAGTTTTCAACAGTTATATATATGATAGAAATATATAAGTGCGTCCAGATCATCGAGTCCAAAACTTGAACCAAATCTCAAGTCGCAAGCATTTCGATAAATATTTATTACATGACTCTGCAAAAAACAACGAAAGTTAGCCGAAATGCTCGCAGTTCGAAGTTCGACTCAAATTTCGGCTCGATAATTTGGATGCAACTTTACATTGACACTTGCAAGCTTGTATTATAAAACTAAATATATAAATTTGAGAGAGAGAGAGAGAGAGAGAGAGAGAGAGAGAGAGAGAGAGAGAGAGAGAGAGAGTTTTGATAGAAAATTGAAAGGTGGAAGGAAAATCACACATTACTATTTTGCGTGAAGCAAAGGGTTCTATTGAATGATGATGGTATGTGTTGACAGGAACGGGCGGAGTTGCTGTTGCTGAGGTATGCGTCTCGATGGGCACGTCACTTCGTGCGTCGCAGACTTGATCTGGTTATAGACTCGCAGGAACGTGATAGAGGTATTATGGGTCTGTCTGTTCCACCGCGCCATTGTGTCTCCGCCCGTTGCCCTTGTCAATTCATTGAGGACCATCTCAAACACAAGCCGAGAGGCAAGTTGACGTTACGTAAATTCTTTCTAATGCCAGACTTCACTAGATGACTGCCACTGGAGACTGATCACTTTTATAAAAGGGCACTTTAGAACCTTACGATAAAAAATTTCTCTTGAAGAGAAAAATTATGCTGATGTGTCTCTGATACTTTAACCAATTTAATGTTGTATAGTCAAGTTGTTATGCAATAATTCATTCAACAATCAATATTTTTAAAATTACGATATTAGTAGAGTATAAGCGCAACACAATGAATGATTATGTTATTGATATAATAGATATTGCAGGATAGCCCATTTATTCTTTTAATATTTTTTAAAATTATATTTTATTATATGTATTACAGTAATGAAACGATAAAAAATTTATACATTAACGATAAATAATTTATATATTGAAAATTGTCGTACCATAAAAATATGATGAAATGATGGTGCTATATTTTTATTAATAAAATATATATATTTCTATAATCGAGTAAAATAAATTCTAATCATAAAATTGAGACTGTCTTTTATATCACATTCCATGTACTGATAATTTATTGAAAACTAATTAATGCATCTAGAATGCATTAATGAAATACATTAATGTATCACAAAAATATTTCTTACAGTGTATTTGTTGTTTAATATTTTTTATCTGTGCTTCCTTTTATTTATTTTGTGTATACATATATACAATATAAATATATGTATATATGTATGTGTGTGTATATATATATATATATATATATTCACATATCACATTTATGTAGCTTTGCTTTTATTTGCACTACAATTTTCAAAAAACTTTTTAAACTTTTATCTATTCGTAGATATCAATCGATTTAAAAAAAATTTCATCTACAATTAAGCAATTACGCTTGATCGTGTCACTAAATAACATATTACATTACATATATATTTTTATATAATCGCTATATCCTATATATGTTATATGATAATATAGATTTGAAGCTTCAAAAATATAATTTTGAAAAGTGCTAAAAGTAAAAGAGACACTTTGTCATGATCATACTTTTCAGATTTTTAATTTAATGTTCAAACATTGAGCAAACATTGAACATTATAAGAAAATAAAATTGTTCACCATTTTAGAGGGTAAAATTTGTTTTCGTCAATTTAAAAGTATGGAGCCTACATAACGTCATTATTTGTCTTTCCTAAGGTACACACAACTTGCGTCTTGTTTATTTGTGACTAATATAATTTAATTAAAGGTTTTGTCATTATTTAAAATTAGGAGTTTTATAGGAAGTAATAATACTGATAAGGATTAAAAAACACCGAATAGCACTATCGATGTACTGTCGTCGCATTTATCTCGATTCTACTTCTGGGTTAAAAGAGAATTTTTATTATTACTTATTATTTTCGAGCCTTTATTATATTTGCCATAAGTGAAGAAAGACACTATAATTTTTTAATAATATGGGATTTATACTAAAGACAGGGTATATCGTAGATACATACAAATTAATGTTTGAATAGAATTATGAAATATGTATTGTTTGATTATAAGAATAATGGATCCCCCCTGACAAGACAATAAATCTAATAATTATTTGTTAATTTTTTGAAAGTATTAATTTTTCTTTTTAGATTAAACATACATAATGGCTCTATTTTCTTTATATAGTGCAATCGTACATATACAATTGTAAAGAGCAGCTAATTACAATGAAATTATTCGATAGTTAACGTTAGGAGATGATTCACTTTTAATTATATGTTATAAATGCTACTGCACAAATTATTAATACATTGTAAGCATCACTATCGCGCGCGCAATTTTATATGTATACACGAGATATAAAATTTGCTCTAATCTGTCATTGTTCTAATCCGTCCTAAAATCTATATAGATATAAGTCATAATTAAGATGTAATATACTTTTATATTGTGTTTACGTAGTACTTATTACAGAATCCACTATAAAATTGTAATTGTACAGAATCGCCGATATGCAAACTGTAAAGCATTTTATATGATTGTTAAAAATGTTGTGGAATAAAAATATATACATATGTCTATTCTTTATCAATGCCGTGTACTTTTATGTAAAACTGTAAAATGTTGATTAATCTTTTTTTTATAGTCTCAGAGCTATTAACTTTTGTGTAGTACACATTAATATGTAACTAACATACTAATCTTGAGGGATTCCTTGCATGCAGCTGGACGGAAGATGATGAATCTCAATATATTACCTCATTCGCATATCATCAGCACGTAATAATAATTTCTAATATTATGTAAGTATTACATCAAGCAAGTTTCACATTATATAATTTTGACATAGTGAAAATTAATAAAACGCAAAAAATTTACATTAGCTCTTAGCACAATTAAATTAGTTATTAAGTTCAATAGCACTTAACGTATCAGAATAAAAAATGAAATTAAATTTAGATGCACTTTGAATAGATGGATATTTTTTCTTGTACAACAATATCCAATTTGCTAAGAGGTCTTTGCGTGTCGCGTGTTTTAACAAGAAACTCTATCGCTATTATTACTACATTAATTTTATGGTCAATTACTTTCTGCTTTGCATGCATGGTTATTTGGGATTTATGCATCTAATAACACTTTAAAGTAATAAAAAGGAGAAAAAAATTTTTTAAATTACAATCCTACTTTTTATATTGCATTATTCTAATATTTTCGGAATTCTTCCTCACATATATCTCTCTATTTTCTTTTCCTTTCAAGTTTTAAGCATAGATAAAAAATTCTATTAACATCATATAAAATAATAGATTTTATTTGAAATAAATAACATGTATCTTCTTCTTATTGAACGTTATACTACGATTGTATTTAATTTAAACTTGTGTATTTTGATGTCAAGAAAGTAAATATGTTATATGTATCTAAATATGTTATATATTTATACATAAATTGATGTTTTTGCTGTTTCACTAATACATTATTTATGACACATATGAATTTGTATGTGGTGATACATTTTTTTTAAGATGTAAAGGAGGTGTTATATGAGCCATATACCAGGGTATGTCAGGGTATATCACTATATTTGCATCCTTGTTATTATTAACATATATTAATCTATCGACATGATTTTTCTAGGGTATCCACCAGGATTTACATGGTGTGCCTACCTTAGTGAACCTGTGACTCAATTTGACATGGTACCAAGTTTTTCCCATTAAATAGTTTTTGTTTTTACAAATCGTGTTGATACAATATCATTCGAATTTATATATAAACAGATGAGCTATATATCAAAATAAGATATACCATTACATGTACAGAGAAAACTATTTACACGTTAATTTAATTATACATCTTTTTATTCGCGCATTTGTTTAGAATAGTTACTTAAGCGAAAATTATCTGTTATCAGATTTTATAATATATATATTTTTTATAACTATATATTCTTTGATATTAACAATAATTAATCTGTTTTCGAGCTTCTGATCATTTTTTAATATTATATTTAATATAGTGCTCAGTGGTATATAGTGATTTAGTAATTTAAATTATTGGTTAAAGCTATTTGATCTCTTATTCGGAAACTATTCGCAGAAGCAATGAAATAATTTTCTGAAATAGTTGTGCGCACGACACAGTATTATAAGATATAAATTAATTGTATCAATTTATATATAAATATATTTTTGTCGTATAAGGTATTATTATATGTGAAGATAGCTATACGTTTAACAGGCAATACTCGGTAATTTCTATTTAATCAAAGAGTTATAAAAAAATTTCAAATAAAAGGGATGCATTGTTTCATAAGAAAACTATATTATGTTAGAAAATA
>NW_017259245.1:2751872-2765452 GCF_001594045.1 Atta colombica
ATATATATATATACACACACATAGGATCTCTATCTAAAGCTTATTCGAAAATGGTCTTTTTATTCACTGTAAAAAAGTTTTTCTTAATTTTTTGAAACAATGAGACATAAAATTTGATATCATAATATGAAATTTGTCTGAATATGATTTCTGATATTCGTTTTTAAGAAATCATTGAGCAAAGTAAATAAAGTCGCTATTTTTTTGACCAACAATAGTAGCGAAGGCGAGAGGCATTTTATATTGTATAAAAAAATTTATATAAATACATAACATTTATGGAATATCTTATATAAAAGTGAAATAAATGTTCATAAAAATTTTCATAATGGTGAGCACTAATGTGAGCACTCATTATACTCATTATATAGTGAACACAATTGCAATTGGAGAACGTCCTTAAGAAAGTGTAATGCAATTCAGTTTTTATCTAAGATTATTTTTGATAATTCTTTGAATAACTGAGGCTACCGTACGGTTCTTTTTAATTGCTACTTTGCATATCTTTAACAAAAAAAGTATAATGTAAGAATAATTGTAAGTTTTTATATGCAAGAAATAAGAGAAAATCATAAATCTTTATAAATGTTATTCATCACGATAAATAATAGATTATATTTATCGTAGCATCATGCTACAAGTAATGTTAGACATTAAGTTATTACTTGTGCCTTGTTATAAATTTCGTTCGGATTGATCTATGAAATGTATCATTAAATAATGTATCAATCTGTGTAATCAGTGTATTGTTCAGTGTACTAATATATGAGTACATAAACGCATATCAATGTTAAGATATAAAAAAATTATTGACAAAGATTTTATTAAATACTTATTATAAATGATATAATTATTATAATATAATTATTTATCTGTATCTTACAAAATGTCGTCAAATGTTTTCTTAATGTTTTCTTAATAATTGAATTGTAATAGTTACCAATTAAAAATGTATTTTATGTAGATGTATTCATCTACTTATTTTTAAGTAAGCAAGAACTTCAGAGAAAGGTGTATAAAATATATATTAGCAAAACATTAACAATGATCAAAATTTTATGGAATAAATTATATAAGCATTTCAAAATAATTTCTCTATTTGAGAGGCTAAACTGTTAAAACAATGCAACATAAGTACTAGTACACCCTTGCAAATATGAATTTATTTCCTTAAGTTACTAGAGCAGCTTTCGCTTGTTTCCTAATGTCATCTGCAAGCTTCTTTATTTCTTCGTTATTTGCATGCATTTGTTGACTCTCTTTCTTTAAGATGCATTCCAACTGCTTTAACTGCTGTTTGGTACTCAAATAAGTTTTCACTTGTTTGTATATATCATCAGTGTTATTAACACTTGTTGAATTGTAAGACTCTTTCATGTATAACTCACCTGAAATTACATTCGTAAGAATATAATCTATCAATTCATTTAAACAATCGTTCTGTGATTAAATACAAGAAAAATTAAACGCGAGTTTTTCCAGATGTTACTTGCTATGCTTTACAAGAGAAGATTTAATTAAAATGAGTGACAGTATAACAATTTTTAATCATAAATATTGCAAATGTTTACTTGCGATTTTAAACGCTACGTCGTCTACCATAGCTTTATCGAGGTCTTCCAACATATGTTCATGGCTTGGCATGTGAGGCCTCTCTGGCAAGCTATTTTTCTTATTAGTGAACATCATCAAAATAATTAAGATATAAGGATCAAAATATCAGTTTTATCCTTTATATTCACCGCGTTAAATATTGTCTTGTTCAGAAATGAAGATTGTAAATTTATCTCCTCTAACTAAACTGTTTCTGTCAATACGGAATCAACATCCACGATTCAGACGTTGCTCTTCTCGTTGCGTTGCATTTTATTTAACTGATGTTGAACCTGTTACACCTTTTCCTTTTTCTCCTTTTCTTTCTAATATCTAAATATACGCCTATTTCATTTCAAGTGCAGAAAGTGTAACGTAGTGTAACTACAAATAACCTCTTGTTGATCCTGAAGATCTTTGTTAGCTTGACTGTGACGAAAAAGAATTTAGTGCCAGATATAGAATACAAATCAAAAACAATTCTGTATTTAGCAAAGAAAATACGAAAATCTACATAAAAACGTATGTAATCAGTTAATAATCTTTATCGATTATTGGAAAATATTATATATTTACTTACATCTTATCCATATGGTATGTCCACATATCATTTTGCATATTGATTGTTTTATTGAATTAATTTTTTTTATTAGATGCCATCCGTAACATTAAAAGATGTGGATCAAGCAAAATTTGTTAAGGCCTTTGCAGCCTTTCTGAAAAAGTGAGTAAGGAAATATAAATAGAATGTAACCTGTAAATAAAATAACAAGTAGAATATTTAAAATGTAATCTACCTCTTGTGATTATATCTAACATAAAGTTTTATTATTTAAAATTTATGTTTTTTTATATTTCTTTTTTTCTTTATAATAGTAAAAATTTTCCATTTTATATATTGAAGTTTTTTTAGCAATAAACATGTAACACAAAGCACCAAGATATGCAATTCGAACTTCATAAAATTTTAGAACTGGTAAGATGCGAGTGCCAGAATGGGTGGATATTGTGAAGACAGCCAAATTCAAAGAGCTGGCACCCTATGACCCTGACTGGTACTATATTAGATGTGCAGCCTTGGTGCGTCATATTTATATTCGTAGTCCTGTTGGAGTTGGTGCAGTCACAAAGATCTTTGGTGGACGCAAACGTAACGGCACTCATCCCAGCCACTTCTGTCGATCAGCAGGCAGTGTCGCGAGAAAAGCACTTCAGAGCCTGGAGCAGTTGAAACTTATCGAGAAGGCACCTCTCGGTGGACGTAAACTGACCAGTCAGGGACGCAGGGACTTGGATCGTATTGCTGCACAAGTTAAAGCTAAGAGCAAAAAGCAGCTTAAGCTTCAAGATGCAATTGTAATTTAATATCCTTCTTCTATAATAAAATAAAAAACGTAAAATCTCAGTTCTTTTCATTAGATATACCCTGCATATAATTTTGATAAAATTTATTGAATAATCTTCAAGAATATTATTGAAAATAAAAAATTTGTCGGATGCCTTATCTGCATAAAAATAAAATTGCAGGAAAATCGGATTTAGGAAAAAACTGTGTTATCACAGTACAAATATAAAATGCGTAGACTTATTTAAAATAATGTAATCATTCATATATATTTGCATTCACACATGAGAAAAATTTCGTTTTGATGATTTCATGCATTGGAACGTGTTAAATGTTTATTATTATTACAAATTACAAATTGATGTAAAGTATTACAGGACAATGATCGCTGCCGTAAACATCCTTCCTTATAATATTATCGCACACTTTATTTTTAATCCGTTCTGATATCAAGAAGTAATCTAGTCGCCTGTATATAAAAAATTTTAATCAATGATATAAGATAAGTATAACATAATTATATAACATAGTTTTTACATATATATATTATAATTAGATGAAAGTAATAATGCTAATAAAAATAATTTACCATCCAATGTTCTTACTACGTGCATTGGCAAAATACGACCAAAATGTATATGCACCCTCTGTTTCAGGATACAATGATCTAAATGTATCTATAAACCCGGCAGCTAAGAAATCAGTCATATCATCTCGTTCTTCTTCAGTAAATCCAGCATTGTTAGTATTTGTTTTGGGATTTTTTAAATCTGGAAATCAATGATAACAAATTAACATTTCTATTGTTTCATTCACATACTAATCTAATATTGATATTTTATATTTAAAAAATTAAAATTAAATGTCTAATATTAATAACATTACGCAATAATAAAGAGATTCATTTCGTTTCAATATTGATACTATACCAATTTCTTGATGAGCTACATTCATGTCACCGCATATAATAACAGGTTTCTTTTGATCTAATTCTTTAATATGTTTTTTGAATAATTTATTCCACTCCAATCGTTTTGGTAATGTCACCAACTTCTGTCCAGCATTTGGCACATCTGTTACATTATATTCTAGTTAGTAAATATCAAACATTATTTTTGATGAAATTACAAATATTTCAGAAGAAATAAAATTATTTAATTTAAAAAAATTAATTATTAAAATGTTTACACATTACATAGTATATTGAATTGTACATGTATTTTGATTTTTGTAATAATATAATTGGAGTTTATTTTAAGAGAATTAAGTAACTTTCTCTTACAAACGTTGATCACGAAAAATTCTGGGAACTCCACCGTGATAATTCTACCCTCGGTATCAAAGGTAGAATCATTTAAACCATATTTCACAGAAATCGGTTTTTCTTTGCTGAACAAAGCAACTCCACAATAACCTGGTTTCTTACCTATTGAAGCATACTTATTAATTATATGATTTATTTGTGTGTGTGTATGTGTATTTTTAGTGTGTTTTTCTTGAAATATATCTTACTGTCAAGAAAATAGTGATGATATCCTGGCAATTTGACTTCGTCTGGCATTTTACCCTTGTCACATTTTGTTTCTTGCAAAGCAATTATATCTGCATCTTCTTTGATAATATAGTCGAGTCCATGTTTCTGATTAAATATAAATAGAAGAATCATTATAAGTATGATACATTAAGAAAATATACTTGTTGACATAATGTATAAATACCTTAATTACAGCCCTGATCCCAGAGACATTCCATGTACAGATCTTCAGATTATGCTTCTTTCCTTCCTGATTTGACTTTGTACATCCAAAATCTATTTCATCCAAATTTGTGTCTGTCTTATTTTTCATTTGCTTGGGTTCATTTTTCACCTTCTTTGAGGTAGATGAATCATCAGTGCTTTTTGATGCCTTTGAATCAATTTTTGTCCTCTTTGGAGCAGGTTCATCATTTGTATCATTTACACGCTTTTTATTTGAAATTCCATTTTCATTTAATTTTTGTGTTTTCTTACCGGGTTTAGCTTTGGGAGAATCAGCCTAATTTCAAGGGAAACTGATAAATAGTCTAGTAATTTTTTTATTTATTAATATAAAAAGTTATGGAAATAAGTATAATTATCTGATGAATAGTTAATAAATAGAAAATTTTTTGTAAATAATATGATAATTATATCATGATTTTCATACAAAAGGATACTTCAATGGATACTTTAATGAGTGTATAATTAAAGAATTAATAATTAAAGAAAAAATATTAAATACATTTGCTTATTTAGTACATAAGTTAATTTTGCATGCATATATTTACCTTTGGTTTTGAACTTTGTTTTCGTGGCATGCTGAAACTTTGCTGTTTGTGAAGAGAGAATACTGTGCAAGATATAAACAGTATTAATGTCTAATGGTTAGCAAGTTGTATCAATGCTTCTAAATAATCTTTCAACTTAATAACATCGATACTGCAAGTGGAAGACACTGGAAATGTATTTTCGTTTCAATTATTTGTAATAATGTTAAAAATGCCGGTACGATTTGTCTTTGTTTGTATGATTGAAAGTTTAACTTTCAAAATTCTCAACCTCATCGACGAGTATAATAAACGTAAAATTGCTACTGCGTCATAACTAACATTACAGTTATTAAAGAGATTTCATTATCTGCTCTTAATCGATAAATACATAGCCTAGTCGTAGCGTCTAACGGTTCAACCGACTCCTCCGAATCTCGGCCCAGCCTCCACTTACAACCTCAGTGATCGCGTCGATCGCGATTAAAAGAACGATGCCGACTTTAATTTATGATACCTTTTTTTTACAGACCTGAATAATATCCGTACGCGTAACCGGAAGGGACGCAATGACACGACACAGCCTATGCAACTTCAAATTTAGTGCCATTCAGCACTATGTTGGTGTACAGGGGTCCAAATCCAAACCGTTCAATCTTTCCTCCCTTGGGAAACAATTTTCAGCGCCACTGTACGTATTTTGTTGACTACTTTTTGATTCGGAAGATGAAAAGAAATATTATGTTATATAGGTAATATCGCTTTTTTTATTAGTATTCGTATTTCTTTGTGTGTATGTAAGCAACATTATTAAAAAAAGCGAATATATATATATAATGCAAAATATTATTTTTTTGTTATCTAATATATTTTTTCTATATTTTATTTTATATTTAGATTTTTTAAATTAATTATTTAATAAAATGATTAATTTGCCTGTATGATTTAGACGAGTGTCAAGATGTTGACTTTGCAGATATTATTTTGCTGCATCAGTGCTATATGAGAATCTCATATGTATTACTATCCTACAATTTCTTATCTAACAGATAAATTCAAATACTGAAGATAGCATTTCTACAATTGAGCAGATTGAATGATAGAAGTACTTATAACTTTTTTTATAATAGCATATATTTCCACAGAAATTGAGATATTATTGTCGAATTGCCTTTTCAGAAAAGATCATTCAAATAATTATTTCAGAATTATTGCAGTAGTATAACGTACGATTATCTAACATGTTAATTTTTGTTTTATATAAAACATACATACGCAAGATGTTTCTTCTTCATTTAAAATATCTTCGTTGTTTTTGATGCTACGAAAAAATATCATAAGATCAAAATTTTTTTGAAACTTCAAGATTTACCTCCACTTTTTAAAATGGAATTGTATAATTTTTTTACATAATGTGATTCCTCTAATTATTCTTAAATTATTTTAAATGATCAAATTATAGGAAATACCTGTATATCTATGTTATGTGTGTGTGTGTGTGTGTGTGTGTGTGTATATTTATATATACATTTCATTTGCTATAATATAGCTACGAAAAATATTTAACTCAATCTTATTAACAATATCTTTATGAAAAGCAAAACAAATTGATTTACTGAAGAATGAAGAAATAAAATTGGGCCTTTTCAAAATATCAGTAAATTCGCTCCAGCCAATATGTTTCAATATGATGCAGAATAATTACATAAGAATATTTCCGGGCCTAGATTTGTAATATTTTCAGTAATAGTTTATTGTATATAAATCAGGTATATATATAAAATAAACTTATAAAGATTGTATACACTTAAATTACGCGGCATCGCTGTCGGTCAGAAACGCCAGACCCTTCATTCACGACAACAGCGGTCTTGGGTATTCTCGAAGAGAGACTTTGGCGTTGTATCGCAAGGCAATCACAACGGTGGAACCGTGACACAAAATAGGATGCACGAAACGTTGCTTAAAAAGGAATGTATCTTAACGTGAATTAAACATCCTAGAATCCTCGATATCACTCCGTGATATCATGCCATTGACGATATTGAGAAGCTGTATCGTTAAAAACGCAAGATAATACCAATGATACTGCAAAATCGAATCATTTGCAATGATTGAATCCAGAGAATTTCTAGATCGATCATGATCTAGAATAATCAAGATTTTCAAGGTTCCTGATATATTTACTGTAACTATATTTAATTAAATTATAACATCTCACGTGAGAAAAATGTACATAATTAAATCTAAAATATAAATCATATGGTACAAATTGCGCAAATTTCTATTGTCGCTAATCGCCGCTAAAATTTATATGACCGTCCGAATGTTTCGATCCTCGAGATCTTATCGTTACTCTGAGACTGCTTTTTCTCGAATTATGAATAAGATCTGTCGATTGTTCGTATAATTGTTGTAAAACAAAGCACTTGTACAGGCACGTTCAGTGTAAGTACTAATATCAATAGCCTCGCGTAACAAACACTTCAACGTTGTACGTTTGCAATTATGTAGTAGAAAAGTTTTCAAGGCTAATTAACAGTCAGAAAAATCGACACAATATACAGTATGGAGTATATACATATGTACGCACATTTCGTATACAATCTATAAACACAATCCTCTTTTTTCTCTCTTTCACACATAATACGAGGCACATGCTGTGATATAATCTAGATCTGTCCACTTTCTCTAACGTGATCCAAATCTTCATTTCTCAGGTTCATCAGGATGCTCTGTCTTAATATGATGGGCAAATGTATACTGCGTCGTGAAGCGTTTCTTGCAATACGGGCACTGATATGGCATTACGGGGTGTGCAGATCTTAAATGAGCCACGGCTAATTCTCTCAACACGAACGGTGATTGGCATACACCGCATCGATACCTAAAAATAAATGCGCCGCATAGAGAATTAGATTTTCCAGAATAAGACAAACAATTTTTCAAAGCTCAAACTATATCACGTTACCCGTTACTAGTTTTAATGAGAGTCCGTTTAAGAGGCGGAGGTGTACCCTGCTCGTTAATTTCAACTTTTGGCTCGATAGGAGATACATATTCCAAGGTTTCCGGACGCAATTTTGGCATCGGTTCGTCGTCTGCTTCGACTTTAATTTCGTGTGTCTGCGTCTAGAATGTAATGTAGTCACACAATATAGATCGTCACTGGACATGTAGTTGAAGTCGTGCGGTATATCATTTGTTACGTACTGTACTGCCGCGCATGTACTCGGCGTGCATTTTCATGTGAGCGTTTCGTGACTGCGAGCTTGCGAAAGTCGCGTCACATTTGGAGCACTTGTGTGTCTTATTGCCAACATGAAGCGACGTTTTTAGCCGAGACTTCTTTTCAGCGACTTTCTTTTCAAGTTGTGCTGTATCCCTGCATACATGAGCGAGCAGCGATACTTCTTTGAAAAAGATTTTATTACACTTTGCACAGTGATAGGTTTTAGCCACCGTGTGTATTTTTTGCGCCTTATCCACTAATGATTTGTTGTAAACAGCGGATGTGTACAGTGAGGCATTATCGAGTGTTTGACGTTTATGACTAGCCTATTAATCAAGAGATAATTCGTGTTTAAAGAAATGCAATGAACGGATAACGATATGTAACAATCTTGCCGGAAAATTTACCTCGTGCTTCAATAACTGCGATTGTTCCTTAAATGATTTTTTACATATGTTACACGTATAATTCTTATGAGACTCTGAGTGTGTCTGAAGATGCGTTAACATTGTCGTGTGATCACTGAACCATTGTGAGCAAATGCCACATCTCGCCACGTTTTTATTTCCACCAGAAATGCGTTTCGTTACAGATTCGTCATCTACTGGGACATCATTCTTTTCCATTATCTATGAATAAAAAGGATAATAATTAAAATCAGGAATTAAAGAGAAATATTCTGATTCAAAATCCAGTCTGTATATTTTTCCTGTCAAAGTAGTTTTGCTACTTTGAACAATCCTACATTCTATTTGCATTTATAATTAATATTATATCTTGTATGTATGTATATATTTGTAGGATTTTAAAAAATTAGGGAATAATATCAAATATAATTTTATTGTAACTATATATTGTAAAAGGCATTTAAATGAAAAAATATTATTTCATTGTGACAACAATGAAGTATGCAGAAATAAATCCAAACATTTCCAAGATGATAAATACGAATCCAAATCACTTTGTTATGAGCCAAGTAAACGATAATTCATAATCAGAGAAAAAGATTTCAAACCTCGGAATAAGATTTCTTGATACTGCGAGATTTAGCTTCTCTTGCTTCTCTTGCTTCCCTCTCAGCATTTAAGGCTTCTTCTTGCTCGACTGCTGACAAAATTGGTGACATCATTGGCTGTTCATTATGCTCAGCTATTCTATGCCCAGCTAAGCGTATGAAAAGTCCGAATGATCGACCGCAAATGTCACATTTATGCTTTTTCGGTTCATGAGTGCGCATGTGATTCGATAATGCGCTCTGCTGAGTGCAAATCTGCAATAATAAACAATACAAAAATCAATAAAGGATGTGAAGAATTTTTATAAAAACGTAAATGTGACTTCATACTTTCCCGCAAGTGGGACACTTGAGAGATCTTTCACAGTACTGTTCATCTCGTTTAATTTCTCTAATTCGTTCTGGTATCTTTGTAACCATAAATTCTGAAGATGGTAACTTCTGAGACATCACCGAGTTTGTTTGGTGTAACTGAACGTGTTTTTGATAAGATTCTACTGTAGGGAAGAATCTAAAAACAAATACACACAATATATATTTAAAAAATTTAGAAAGAAACAATTTAGAGACGAACATGTTTCTTGATGTCGCAAATTACCTATTGCATAATGAACACCGTGTATTACTTCCATCAGTCAATTCAGCTAAATGATCGCGCAGTCTATGTTGCTTCAGCATTTCCCATCTTACGAACTGCCGGTCACACTGATCACAGTCATTCAAGTTTTCCGTAAAATCCATCTTGACCTTCAAATGACTATTAGCTTCGTGTTTGGCTAAGATTTCGACAGATTCGAAGGACGCGGAGCACTTTCTACAAGTATATACACGCGGGCAGTGTAATTGCATATGCGTCATTAGACTGTCCTTTGTTCTGGAAATTACAAATTTTTGTCACCAAATGAATCCACAGTGATCTCGAAAATGTTATAGAAATATGCGGCGAGTATATGGTACTCACTTGTAGTAACTATTGCAGGGTGCACACCACCATTCGGAAGTTAACTTCGTTCCAGGTTGTAATTTCTGGTGATTATTCATTGTCAAATTACCAGTTAACACTTGTTCCAGAATACTAGTTCGTTTTTCTTCTTTCTTGGATTGACAGTTTGATTTAGGAGCTTTTGCTCCTTCCATATCAGGTATAAGAACAGATTCCACTTTTGTCTGTATATCTATATCAAACATCTCTGACAGTTTACGCTTCTTATTCAATGGTTCGCAAGTGGCGGTTTCGGCATTGAAAATTGGATCTGTATTCATCTCCTTGATCTCTACCTCGCAAGGTAATTCAGACAAAGTTTCCATGCAGGTATTCTGAAAATGATCCTGATTGACTTGATTAATCGGTGTCACTGGGTCATCAAAGGGCATGATGATTGATAAAGGAACCAATGGCGGTGGAGCTCTAGATTTTTCCTTGCAGAGTTGAACCTAGCATTGGAAATGGCAACGGTTAGAAAGCAATTTCTCTTTATATTTACTATGTTGCTATTTTTTTAAGAGACATAATCGACAAGTGTCATTCTATCTTTATTATTGAATGTCAAGGATGGAACGACTTTCGTTAATTATATCTCCTAAAAGAAGTCATTAATAAGAAATTTGCGATTATGTTTCCTAAGACAGATTATTTATTCAAACAAACCTGACACGGATCCGACGAATTCATCATCGCGTCGAGAAATATCTGAGCAGACTCCATCTGTTCACACTTGAGCAACACAGCATGCATACTCCTGTAGACATTTATGCAAAACTCTCTGAACTGATACACATCGTCCAGTCTAGCTGCGCAAAACTGACAGATCTGCTTCGGCAATGGATCGGTCTTGTATACAAGTACAGGCAAGCAAGCGCGCAGCTTCTGCACCACCCTACGTTGCAGACCCTCGTCGCCAAAGATCGGCAGCATCTCATTCCTCTCTTCCGAGCACAGCCGACAGACCTTGTCCCACATGACCCTGTCTGCAGCCATTGCTGGGTAGAGATTCGTGTCCATCATGGGGAGGAAATGCGTTCTCGACCTGTCGCTCGCCCGTAGTCAAGACCCAAGATACTGTGATCCGTGAATTAGGTTAGCCGACGAACCGCACCATGCGCGACGCTGGCACGGTCGGGACGCGTTGGCGCAGGCATACCCTGCCGACAGTGCCGACGTTCGCGTAGATGGTTCGATAATACTGGGAATTCGGGGAAGACACAAGGAAACGCGCACCTGTTCCGAAGGAAACGACTTCGCTTTCACCTTCCTCTTCACTTCGCGCGCAGAGAACTCTCAGTCTTCGGTGAACGCACGAAATTGCGAACCGGTTCCCCGTTCGCTCGCCGTTCACCGATGTCCCTCGAACATCCCGCCCCGGAAGTAGGCAAAGTCCTGCAAACTGCAAAGTCGTTGTAGCGCTCTCGAGGCCGTTTGCATCAGTGCTCGCCATGCGCCATGCGGACGCCAAGTCGCCAACTCTACAACTCTTCAGCAACTCTTCTCAAATCTTCTCCGCTACTTCCACTCGTTTCCCTCCCTATTCTTCCTTCTCTCTCTTTCTTCTCTCGTCACCGCTTAGGCTTCAATTACTCCGAACCTACTCGAATCAGTCGAATCAGAGAACAGAGCCGCGCGGAGCGAGACCTGGCCTTGCCTGGCCTGGCAGGACGCAGGACCACGCGGCGGAGCTGGGAGGAGTGAGTGAGAAAGCACAGCCAGACTCGGTTAAATGGGACGCTTCGATCTTACAACGGCCGTTTTGGGCTCGTGACGTCAACCGCGATGATCGAGACGAGACAGAATCCTCGTGCGATTTCCTCGAATTGGCCTCTATAACCCAAGAATGCGACCTTCATCTGTCTTCTTCCGGAATTGTGGCACTTCCGGATTTGTATTTATTTATCTTCCTTACAGACCACTCTCAAGATTTCGTTTCGTCATTAAAATTTTCTCAGGGCTGTGTTCAGATTTCTATCCAAGTGCCATTCAGGCATCATTTTATCCTTGTTGTTCATCGAATGTGAATTGAACAAAGGATAAAGTGATACCTGAGGAGCACTTGGATGAGACTTTGAACGCATTTCAGCGTATGGAATTTGTCTGGGAAATTTAAAGATCTTTTAGTTCGATTTTTTCATTTAACTCTATTCTTTTCAGCTGAACTTTTTGCATGGTTCATCTTTCCTTTTTCTTCACATGTTGGAGAAAAAAAAGAAAAGATGAATAGTGCAAGAGTTCAGCTAAAAGGAATAGACTTCAGTATGGCGTAATTCAGTAAGGTTTCAAGGGATAGAAAAAGATACTGTATACTTTTATACTATTCTCTTTTATAATCTTCTCTATTTTTAATAAAATTTATTGCACTGTTGATCGAACTTTTTTTAGTGTGAACTTTATTTCTTTTAACATAACGGACTAATAATAAAAGCGAGTGGACTGCTTAAAATTGCAGTGATTTACAGTATCTGTCGAATATTTGTTGTACAAAACGACATAACTTCGACGAAGGTACATAATACTTTTCTGACATATTTCATTACTTCTGTTATATTTTCATAGTTAAATCTGATACTCACAAATCGCGCAAATATCATATAAAAAAAGAAATTAATTCGTAAAAAAATTTAAGAAATTAACTACTAAAACTGTATCACTAATTGTTTATATAACTAACACATAATATAGTATATAAATATATATAACTAGAGTATAATTATGTTCTTTTGTTCAATAAACAACAGATTCTTGCATAAGCCCTTGCTAAAGTAGTAAAATGAATTTGTTATATTATCCCAGCGGTTTAGCGTCAAATAGTAACTTCAATAATATTGTCTTAAAATAAATGTTATCATTTAAGAAATTCATTACTTTCGCTGTAATAATAGCAACACAAAATACGACGAAAATTAATCGATTTATCGAGCTAGTGTATCTAATAATTTGACGTTACTGCATATTGTATATGCAACTTGCACGCTTTCCAAAATACGCGCTTGCATATAAAAAAATAAATCCGCTGTGTCATCCGAGCCGATTTTTTTTGCTTTATATCAGATACATACGAGTATACATAGAATTTATAATATAAATTTATAATAATATTATGTAAAGATATATTTATATA
>NW_017259245.1:2765552-2784452 GCF_001594045.1 Atta colombica
GAGAGATCTTTAGCAATATATAAGATCGTAATAATAATGCGTCCTGACATAGACGTCTGGAACAACTTCAAAATTTTTATTGAGCAAAATAGATGACATACATTTTTAATTATATATCCCAATATTATCTTTCCCATTATTATCTTTAAATTCTTATTTAATTTCTAGCTGTATACAGAAGCTTGTACGGATATACTAAATTAAGTAGACATTCTTGGCATTAGATTTTTTCCTCAATATATATTAAACTAATTTCTCATAAAAATATAACGTGTTATTTCAAGCACGCGTCTTTTATATTATATGACGTATATATCATGTATTATGTAATATTACTTTATCAGTTAATAGAAAGTCTATTTGTTAAAATAAAAAGAGTTTGAAATAATAATTTTATGTTAAATAAAATTAAGATAAAAATTCATAAGATTTTTTGATATATCCGTTTTAGTTGGATCTAAAACGCACAAAAGCTCAACATATCTTCACTTCACTTGCCTAGGATTTTACATCATGAAATCTTATGAACTTTCACATACAACGATTCGCTCACTTTGAGCGAAGCATTACTTGAATTTTTATCTCCGGTTACTCGTCTTTCATTGCCTTTCAGCGTGACATATGCTGTTCAGATCTATGAAGAAATTTCCTATGATTTGTTACTTTAAATTATATGATACGGAATTAAAGAAAGAGAAATAGAATTATTAGGCGAAAAAATTATAACAGGTGTGTGTGTCAGAAAATAGCGGGAAGACCTTTTTTTATGTTCTGTATAAATATTATGTTACACTATACACACTCTTTACAATTTTACAACAGCAGGCCAACGAGCGAGTTTAGCTTGCTACATTATACACGCAGATAATTATTCACAACCGAATGAGGAGACAAGTCGAAAGCTTAATCAATAAAAAATTAGTAACAGAAATCAACGAATTATTTTACGCTGTCCCAGATTCATTCCTGATTCTCAATTCATAAAAAAAATTTTCCATCTCGTTCATGATCGATTTGTCTACAAAGAAATTCATATAATTTTCGACATATCGATCCTTTTATTTTGTGTAATTAAAATTTTTCTAAATATTCATTTTTTTTCAAATTTATCGTATTTTTATTAACACGGAATAAATATATTTTTTCTTTCTTTTTTTTTGTTTGTTAAGTGAATGCTTCGAAACATTTAATGGCAGAAAACAGGAGCAGTTGGCGCATTTCTTGAATGTCTGTATTATAATTATGCCACATTTATATGATGTAATATTTATAGACTTAGGTGCACTGATTATCTTCGTGATATCTTGTATATATTTTTTATAAATATATCAAAGGATAAAGCGCATGTCTTAATGACATATCTCTTTCCGATGTGAACGAATATTATTTATACAGTTTCACTAGCATCCTTACTATCTCGCTGGCACAGCTGGCATTTTCTCAAGGAAGTCTTGCTCGATTACAGTCTCCAATTGCGTGTTATTTATCGGCACGTACGTGTCGCACGTAGCGCGACTAAGGCTCGAGAAGAAATGATGCAAATCTTGCAAAGACCGAACGTTATTCGACGTTAGTAGAAGTTCTCCCGGATTTCTTTTGGGCGGTGGACCTTCTGGCTTGAACTGTAAAAAGAGATTGGTACCAATTTTACAAAAAATAAAAAAGGAAAATTCCTATTTAATATATGATAAAAAAACAATATGAAACAATACGTAAAAAAAAAAAAATAAAAAATGAAAAATGAAAAATGAAAAATTACGTCTGTAACGCTAAATATTGCACAACACTACTCGACTCGAGATCGCACATTGGCTTAGTTGCAAAAATGAATGTACACACACACACACACACACACACACACACACACACACACACACACACACACACACACACACACACACACACACACACACACACACACGCTTTTGCTTTCTCACGTTCTAAAATAAAATAAGTATTTCAGTATTGCTGACAGCGTTTGTACACTAAGTTCTTGTAATTTTGAATCTTGTGATATATATACCAGTTATAGCAAACGCGAAATTTGGATCACTATTATTTAAGAAATAGAAATAGAAATAGAAATTTTTATTTTTCTCAGGGAAAAAATGATTAACTAATGATATACTACTAGTAACAAAGGAATGAATTAAGAATTTTTTCGTAACGTAATAACAGCAATGTCTTTAAGCGGAACCGATATAAGAGCAGGGTCATAGTGATAATTGAGACTACTTATACAGTTTAATCCTAAGAGTATATACCAAGTTTGTCGATCGTCCGTACAGAAACAATCACAGCGATGGCCTGGTTGAAAATCTTATCTTATTACATTTTGTGCACTGTAATAGTTGTTACTGCACGTGAGTATCAAAGCAATATGATCATTTAAAAGATTCCTTCATATTTCTCTCTTTTAAAAGAAAAACATAGGCTTATATAATGATGCTTTCTTTCAATTCTCTTCTTGCTATAATATTCTACTTTCTTTTATTTATACGGGATATTTAAATTTATAATTTAAAAATTAAATTGTACCTTGATAATTTTATGAAAGAAAAATCAATCATTCTTAGAATTGATAAAAAAAAAGATGAAATTTAAAAAAGTGAAACATAATTCGTCTATTCATTTTTTTTGTTTATGGTAATTATATTCTGAATGCTCTTGATACAATTGAATATGATTTTAATGTAAGTTAATTGACATTAATTATGAGAACAAATATATATTAATGAAGAGCTGCAGATAGAACAACCTTTCTTACGAAGTTAATTTAATCAATTCCATCTCCTCTTTAAACGAGAAAATTATTTAATTTTTTTAATTCTTATTTTAAACTAAGTCTTTTAAACATTAGATAAATAAAAAATATTAAACCAGAAACGCGATTTACAAAACATCGCATAATAATCTATTTCATTTTTCAATATTTATTTAATTAAATAAATAAAAAGAATTAATTTTATTCACACTTTACTAATGTGCTACTATTCAATTAATAAATATTGCGAATTTAATTATCACAGAGTACATGGGCGATTACGATTTTGATTTCTATGAAGATTTACCAACGGACCGCTCAAAAAGTTTCAATAAAGAATACAACAGTATCGGGCAAGATGACTTTTACATTGCAAACAATCTCGATGACACAGAGAATCAAGATGGCACGTATCTTAGTTCAAATTACGCTGTTTTTAGAAACAGTATCGATTCTTTTGAAAGGAGTCTCTTCGATAAGCAGTTTAACTGGTACAAACTGTCTGAGAAAGTTTATAGATACACCAAGCATCGAATTTCCGGATACGATTGCGATGAATTTGATTATATGCGTTCAAGGAAGATTCAAGAGTGCGACGACAAATCGATTTGGATGCATTGTCTTTGCCAATTCACATGTTCGAAGCCGGATGAAGTGGACTGTTACACACCGTGCAGAAGTGGATGTGAATGCAAGGAAGAGTACGTTTTTGACGAGAAAGCACAAAGATATCTGTTACCCGAGGAATGTTCGATAGAAAATTACAATTACAATTACTAAATTTTATATTCTCATTCTTAACATTCATTAAACTACTCTTATGCTACTAAACTGCGCCGAATAATTTATCATGTCATAAAAGCAATCGCGGTAACTTACCTTACTGTCCATCAATTTCGCTATTCTTGTAATATGCGGCACAAAGTCCGAGGATAAGTTGTTGTTATCTGTACAACCTGCCGCTGCGTCTCCGACGAACGCCCATTTATACCTGTAAACGAGATAATATAGATTACTTCAGAATGGAGTAAATGTAGCTTCAAAATTTTTCTCCTTCCGCTTACATCTGAAACTGTGGTAATCTGTGTGCGGGCAACAGTAACGCGAGATCTAGCAGCTTGGCAGCGGCCAGTTGCAATTGTAACCAGTGAGGATGCCCATGTGCTTGCAGTCCGTTGCTGGCGTTAACAGCCCATGATGAGTCCAGAGCCGATAATAACTTGATGTGCGAACTGTGTGCAAAGAAATATAAATAATGTGTCATTTAATATATTGCTAGTGGATAACAAAGAGCAAAAATTTTTTTGGAATCATAATTTAATATCCACAAGAATAATACGCAATTTCCCTGTAGAAGTCAATCAACAAGATACAAGATTGTTATTAGTAATAGTAATACCCTTTGACATTCATGTTCGACACAGTGATGTAAAGGGCTTTTTATGCTCCCAAGTTCTTTTAAATATATTTGTATCTATAGCCAAGTACTTTTTTCTTAGCAAATACTTGCATTTAGTCTTTTGAGTATTTATTTGTTTTTGAAATATTTATCATATATTTTCATATTCAAAATTGATAGTTTGTGTAATGTAAAAATAATTTTAGTATATGATATGAAAATGATTTTTGTGCGTATTGTGAATTTATTTTAAATGTTATATTTTTAAGTATTGAAATTAAAGTATCTTTTACATCACTGTACTCGAGTTTCCTTACGACATTAACAGTATGCATACGCGTGCGGTATGTACGTCGGATATGCATTGGGCCATTGAGTTACCTGCTATGACGACTGCCGTCCCAACACCATTCAAGTTATGGAGGCACCACAAATCCCATCAAATTGCGAAGATGCCGAAACAGAGCCAAAACAATACGATATTAGATAGTATCCATGTTAGTAGGGCGGGAGGGGAGGGACATACACAGACAAATATTCTGCTATTTAATATCCTCAATATCTATACACATATATAAGACCACGAGAAATGATCTTATATCACATAATTTTATCTCGTTTCTCTTCCATGTATTATAAGACTCCATTTTTCGTCGCAATCACATTTCGAGAATTTTGAAAATATTGGTGATTATTGGATCAAATTATTGATTTCAAAAGTAGTGTGGAATATCAATCATGCCAGTAGTGTATATTAATAATATATTTCCATAAAAAGATTTTGCATTATAGCATTTTTTTGCGATGTTAACGAATCTTAGAGAGAAATCAGAATATAATAATAATAATAATAAATGCCAAACCGATACTGATTGTTCATGTATAATAAAATAACGCATATATTAAAAATATAATTTTGAAAGAAGATTAAAAATGAAGTAATTTCAATACTTAATAAACAATCGCATATTGTAAACGTACATGCACATACGAAGCAACAGCGTCCCACAAGCAAGTTTGTCCAAAATAAGCACCTAGATTAGATAAATTTACGTACCTAAACTCTTCGCTATCTGTATTTAATTCCTGCTCAATATAGAGGAATACTTGAACAAGCTCGCTAACAATAACTGGCCATAAGGATGTTGCGTGTTGTGGTGACATTCTCAATAGCAGTACGCGAAAACAGAGAAACACTTGCGCCTGAATAGACGGGATTACTTGAGGTAGACGTAAACTGTCTGCTAAACGTTCTAAAAATAAAATAATCAGTGTGTGAAAACAATTATTAAATATATATAATATAGTCTATAAATGTATCTCGCAAATATATGTACCTTGTATCTCCGGCATATATTTATGATATTGATCCATTTCACTACAAAGGATGACGAACGCCAAACGTTTCAAGAGCTGCGCTTTCTGCTCATATTCCTGTTCCTTCGAAGAAAATATACTGATCCCGCTGCCTTGAGCCATGGAAACGCGATCTATTTAACAGATCAGTAATATGTTAATTTATTTGATTATAATTGATGCACGCATTACGTAAATATAGTAAAAAAAAAATGTGTTACTCATTAAATCTCTGAAAGTAGTGTTGTCGTGCGTCATTAGATTGTCTATTATGGTTCTCCAATATGGCAGACAAGCCGGTATCATTTGGAAAAAGGCCGAGTCAAGTAACAAGTCTAAAACATCCTTGCGCCATGCCTTTCTCGTGTACTGATATCCTGATAAGGAAGCCAGTAGTTGAGAACAGGCGGTGAATGAAGCGATATTTTTTATCCTGTAAATTAGATAAAGTAAGCAAAGTTCATGTTATTCTTTTTTGTGTGAATCTTAGAGAAAAAACAAAATCTTTACAGTTGAACTTACAGCTTTACAGCTAACTTACGTGTGATTCTTGAGATAAGGTGTAACATTATACATGAGATTTGTCAGAAGCGTTACCACACGTTCCTTTTCTTGCGAACCATAACTGACATCCAACAGTGGTGCAAGTATTTCCGCTAATACCGCTTGCGCTTGAACACTGTATGCCGCGTTAGGTGGGGTTCCAGGTGTTACTGTAACACAAAACTTTCAATGAATATACAGAGGAAAAATATAGAGCTATTTTTTTTTACAATTATCAACTATATAAGAAAAAAAAATAAAGATAAAGCGCGATAACAAAAAGATTTTGCTATTACTTTAAATATTCTTAAATATATCTATAAAATAAATTGCATGTTACGCACCAGCACCATTTTTTCCCTCTTTACCTTCCGAAGAACCTTCGACCACTTCAAAAACATCCTCGCGGACGGCCAAATTCCTTCTTAGCCATGTTGTTTGCTCTAAACAGGCACCAGCTATTTGCGAACACGATTCGATCAACTAAAATGTTTTTTAAAAACATCCAACAATCGTGTTAATTATTATACAATACATAAATATATTATACAATATATAAATAAATAATAACCTTTGCAGACACGTCTTGCAAATCTTTGATATCTTTCTTCTCTTGCATAGGTGGGCACTTTTGTACATATTCGTTTAGTATAGCCAGTAAGAGAAATTGGGCAGGTGCTGTTAGCGATAGACCATCCTTTAATAAACTAAACAAGGATGCCCAAGATTCAATAAGCGATTGCGACGTATTACTCTGCATATACACATAAAGTAATTCGAGCACTGAGACTTCCAATGAGAAATCTTGCTTGACTCCATGTATCGGCGGTGGCGTTTTCACTACTTGATGTACGGTATGCACCAAAGTATCAATAGGCATAACACGAATCGCACTAACAAGGTGAACCATTACTTGCTGATTAGGACACGCTTCTGGAAGTATCTGTGAAACAAATAGCAATTAGAAAAAAAAACATTTTTTCCAAAACTGCTATTAGTTGTTCCTCATCTTATTATTTATTTTTTAAATTAGATACAAGATGTCCTTTACCTTTTTTGATGCGGCGGATGATTGGCGCCTTTCATGCCAGGCAACTGCGACTGCAGCCAAGAAGTTGGCTCCATGATGGAAAGAGATTGGAGACAGGAGTTCTAACAATTGATATTTGACTATTCTCGGACTACCCACCACACAACTGGCTTGTTCACTATACAATATTATTAAAAGAATGCATTAATATAATATAAATTTTCTACATATTTTTAATTAAAGAACACAAATAAAATATACTTGTCTTTTGTTGCCAAAACCGCTTGCCATAAGGCAGACAACGATGCTATTATTCTTGGCAAATGACTTAATGCTGTTCTCCTTGCATGTTGTTGCAGCTCATTTGCGCCACTTTTATCTTTAGCTGTGGATAAATCCTACAGCAAACAAAAACTTTGCTATAATGTACCGAATAAATCAAATATTGATTAATATCATATAATCAAATAATATATTTCGTTCAACTAACCGGAGAAAGTGGGCTGGGCATAAAGACATGTATAAGATTATTGAATATTTGCCCAGGATTAGCACCGGGAATTCCCGTTTGTATAGTACCACTTAATGGCTGATTAAACGAGAATCCGATTTGCTGGGAAGTATCCAACAGACAGTAATGGAGTAAATATGTCAAAGCTTCCAAATGTGTCACTGTGTAATCTGCAGGCAAGCAGCATTCCACTGTGCTTATATCTTGCAATTTTGATGTCAATATCGCATCTTCGCTAATATAATATGATGCCAGATGCTCAATATTATTGCATAATTGATGAATAACTGATGTTACAACAGATGTTAAAGACGGTCCCATAAAAGGCAGGCTGGACGTAACAAGGGTTGTCCAATGTTGATGAAGATGCCTCATATGATCCTACAAAATTTATATCCATTACAACAAATCATTATCTCGTTGGAAATCACTTTTTGCTTAATCAAATAAATTCATAATTTATACAATCAATTCTTATAATTTAAATACATTTTATAATAAAAATATTCTATATAATTTAATAAAATAAATTGATAATCTTGTCTAAGAAATACATATAAATTTTAGAATTGATTTGAACAATATATATTGAAACAAATAACATACGAGTTGCAAGGCGCTAAGAATACTAGCAAGAAACATTGGTTGCTGTGGTATTGCTGCCCCAGAAACGTATTTCAATGTCAAAGTATTCCCGATCAAATTTGATGCTCGTGTCGGCGAACTTGGTATGGGAGACATTGTAGAATTAATTTCCTCTCCTTTTTGACTACTGCACTGATGTTCCAACATAATTAATGCTAACAATAACCTTGAAAAATAATAAATCAATTTTATAAAAAATTATACAAATATAACTGAAAGTAATTGTAATACCAATGTGAGTTTCATCAGTCATAGATTAGTAAAATATATTCTTATTAAATTTATCGAATAATTATTATATTATTATATTATTATATTACCGTAACAATTGTATTTGAAAAGCTTCCGTATGATCACTCGCTCTATATTTACATTTGTTAACATCATTATCAATAAATGGATCATTAAATAATACGATTTCTTCAGTAAACGTGGAAACATCTTCGTTTTCCTTGTGAGCATTCTTCATACTCATAACACTGGACACAAGACAATGCAGAGCAACTTTTTGTACTTTACATTTAGTCAATAAATCAACTATGTAGCAACTAAAGCCTTTCCCAGAATCACGAACGATCGGGATTAACTCAGAAAATATTAGCGTCAGTAATTCTGCACTCGCAAGTTGTACCTGTAGAAAATATTATTGTCAATACTAACAAGATTAACAATGTCCATTAAAAATAAAAAAAAAGTTAATAAGTTTCATAATACAAACATTAATATTTAATTAAAAATCTTATAATTTCTTAATTTGTGTATCTTCTTAAAAAATGCTTTTTTATAGACATTTTTTAAAAATTAAACACATACTTGGCGATTACCCGCGATCTCTTCATATGTAAGTCTCATTTGCCCTAGATTTGGATAGTAGCTTCTCGCGAAGTATAGACATACGCTTATCAACACTTCCAAATACATACTACTTCTGTAAGCCGCTATAAATTCCGTATTAGCTATATCACCATGAAAGTTCCTGCCAAAAACACTTTTCCTATGTCTTGCTAATAAGTTTAATAACACTGTGTTCTTCGTTGTGTTTGTTACACCAGTCGTCGCTGCACAACACAGAAACATTCGCGTGTTCGTCAAGAGTTCGTTCCTGAGAGTACGCAGAGCATAAAGAGTTCTGGCTGAATCGTATACTCCACAGTAGAGTAACATGTGGGAGTGAAGATTGTGGACACCCAAGCCAACATTTCGGTTAGTTTTTGCATTATGTTGCGGAACTTCTTCCTGCAGGATAAAAAATATTAAAAGACTATCGTAATATTATCATTTCAAGATAAGCTAAATAATAAGATACTTGCGTTTTTAGGTGATTCGCCAATGTCGCATAGTTGCATCGCGCGATCGAGTACTTCATTCAGAATTTCTTCGACTATACTGGTGCTGCTGGAGTTGCTGAAGTACTCTTCCGCAGTGGTACTGACGTCCAATTCGCCATCGTCGTCATCCATCGTCCAGCTAGGTACCTCTACGCTCGCTTCGAAACTGCCAATATCATGATCATAATTTGTATTGAACTCATTTGTGCTGTAATATCTGCCCTTTATGATAGTGCCCGCTACTTCTCTGGAACTGCCTGGCATTATAAGAGTTTCCTTCTTTTGTTTGGACTGTTTGTTAGTTACTTCAGGACTGCTCGAGTCTAAACTATTAGTTATGGAATCCGACGACGAATCGACATCGTCGTTTAGTTTCTTGTAGCTACTCTTATCCTTCGCTTTCAGGCTGGAATTCGCCGATTCGAAAAGACTTTCGTCTAAACTGGCAGTAGAACCTTTGTCGAAATCAATTTTCTTAAAGCGAGTGGCATTTTTCAGCAACTCCGTTGTTAAATTCGTTTTGCGCATACTGGGCAGCGAATCATCCTCCGTAAAGGAATCATTTGAATTTTCATTACAATTGATCGAGAGAGGATTTACGAATACGGAAATTTTCCTGTTGCCAGATATACTGGGCGGTACTTCAAGTTCTTTCATAAATTGATTTCTTTCGGTGACATAGTGATTGCAATTATCTCCAGTCGCCAACGTTGTTACCGCAAAGATTCGTTTTATCTTCACAGGATTTATCGCCTGCTTCTTCTTTTTACCCTTTTTCCACTTTTTATCTTCATCCACGTTATCGCTCACGTGATATATTACATTACCATCGACCGAACTGATTGCGTAAATTTTCGCGGCGCCCTCAGTGTCATCTTGAATCTCTGATTTCTCCTCCACGGGATCATTCTTCGTTAGGACGGTATTACTGTGTTGTATGCTCACGTGAAGAACGCTCATACGGCATGTGGATGGATCTAATAATATTGTCAGCAGGGGATCTATTACGCGTGATATGTCGCCACGCATTAAGGAATGTAACAGCCATGATTGGGCCTGCAGCTTTAACGGCGAATTATCCGCAAGCTGAAGATTATCCAACATTTTCAATAAAGATCTATACAACATAACAGAAGACAAAAACTTTGTAAAAACTGTAATTATAACTGGGTACATTGAAAAAAGAATTTACGAAATTTGAATGAATATTTGTTTAAATAGTATCACTGGGCCATTTGTTTACAGAAAATAAATATTTATTTGATTTAAAAAAATGATATTTAAATTAAATATAATTTTAAATTAAACAAATATTTATTCAAATTTCATGAATTTTTTTTCAGTGTAGATATTAATTGGACAGATACTATAAAAATTGTTTTACTTACTGGTCAAAAGTTCTGAGACAGCCACGCAATCTTGGATTCGTTTCGATCTCTCGTCCTAAATGCCACAAAGTAGCAAATCTACCGAAGGCCTCAATTCTCTTCTCAGGGTTTTCAGAGGTAAGTTCGGATCCTATTAGGTTCTCAACCGCATCACAAGAATTGTATAAAGCATGATGTAATTCATGCATAAGTTCTACGCAGCGCATTCTGAATTTATGGGCGGGAAGTTCGCCCAGATGATGCCACAAGGAATGTGCCAGTACCTTTGTATTAAAAATAATTTTGTTTAATATCTCATGTATTTTCAATCAAATATTGAATGCAGAAATACTACAGAACCTACCTGAAATACATTAGTATACTGCATCAAGTAAGTTATGTGCCATTGCTTCAATAGGGGAACGATAACAACCGTCGTCACACCCTCTCCACTTTTCGGATGTGTCTCGACATCGTTATGTGCTTTTAACAATGCAACTAAGTCCAATAACGTAGCAATGCTCGTTAACTGTAATGCGGGTTGCTTCTGCAACCAGCAAGAACAGACTATTAAAATTTTCAACCAATCCGGAAGAACGTGCTCGAATTTCGGTTCCTCTTCTACGAGTACGTC
This sequence comes from Atta colombica, assembly GCF_001594045.1. Lineage (NCBI taxonomy): Eukaryota > Metazoa > Arthropoda > Insecta > Hymenoptera > Formicidae > Atta > Atta colombica. The sequence goes on from NW_017259245.1 coordinate 2,777,130, forward strand.
GTCGCCAGGCAAAAAGTATTTTGGAAATGTGGACAATTCGACGAACAAGCTGGACGCTATTTTCATGGTTTCAATCCATTCTGATTGAGTCGTCATATCAAGAAATAGATGAAAAATATCCAAGCATTTGGTATCTTCAGTTACGGATGAGTCTTGACTAAAGAATCCGGAATCATCTATGCTTAATCTCGAATTTAGCATAAATTCCAAGTAACGCATTCTCTCGTCGAAACTCTTTCTTGGAGAAGACACCACTAAATGATCGAACATATCCTGCACTGTTCTCTCTTTGCTAAGTATCCGATTGCTAATTAATTTAACGTAAAATATCTCGTATTGCCGGAGACACTTTTCTAACATGGAATGCTGTGCCTGAAACGCTGGAGATGGTCCCCTACATAAGGATCCTGTCGATCCCATTGGAGTAACATTTTTAAAATGTTTTAACATGGACAGACGACTGTCTGAAGATTGAATCACTGATGAAGAGATATCATCGATTTCGACGCAGTTTGCTTTAATATCATCCATACTTTTATTTCTAGGTAAAGATTTCGTATCTTCACTCACTACAACGGATATGCTACTGCCATCAGCCTGTATAGTGTATGTGTCGTTTAACTTGGAAGTGCTTTTACTTCCTTTTTTTTTCGATTTCTTTTCGCTTCTTTTAGTGGTACCGCCAGAATTGGCTCTTCTTCTTGTACTTGGGCTTTTCTCCGTGAAGGAAATATTGGATGTATCGGGCTTATTCAATTTACTATCTGATTGACTCTTCTCTAAAGGGATTGCCGTCAGAGAATTATCACTGGGGACTGTAATGCTATTCAGAGACGTGTCCAACTTGGCATCTATTTCACACTTATCCACATGAGTAGTTATCATTGTTGGTTGCACCTTCGATAAGATCTTGGCGCACAATTTGAGACTTTTCGAGATTTCTATTGGGGACAGAATATTATTGTGATGTAAAAGTTTGCTGATTATTTCGTAAAATAAGCCAGGAAGATGTTCAGATGGCGTGTCTATAAACGCGTCCAACGACACAGTTTCAAGTAAAAATTCTGTCAGCACGCATACTTCCACGAGATTCGGCATTCCACTACCAACTGGTCTTACAACAACGTCTTCGATCGCGACTTGCATTTTTGCTCTAGTATTACAGGCTTTCTCAAACAGATGCCCACAATGTATCCAGATGTAAGATGGTTCCAAAGTTGAGAATAACAGATTTGCAGACTTTACCACTTCATTTGCTTTCGGTGTGTGACTTGTTTGCATGAATTGTTTGCATGCATTATAAAATGTCCTAAAATGAATAACACAAGGTTATTAAAAAATATATTGATGAATAGTTTCAATTTTAACAGATTTTATTTTATAATTATATAGCACAGACGATCTTACCTAAATACTTCAAACAGAATATCATCTAAAATTATTGGTCCAATATCCACCTTATCAAGTAATGAGACAAGTATCCTATATGGCTTTAGATCTTGCGAATTTTCTTCACATACTTCTTTAAGTAGATATTTTATTGCTTCAACTAACATTTCCTTAGAATACATATCAAAGTATGTTACACTTTCTTTAGTGTCTGCAATCGCATGATTCTTCTTCTTTAAAATTGATGTGCTTACTTCAGTGCCCAACAGCCAAGCAAACAAACGTCTACAATTACACGATAAAAAAATATATAAAATAAAATAAGAATGTTACATATTGCAGCTTCCTTTACCTGTTTAAGCTCATATCCCTTCGCAATATAGTAACTAAAGCAGCTTTTATTAACAGTATCATATCTAGATGTGTCAATTGATTATTATGCATAGGAAAACCTATCAACAGAAAATCCAGTGCACTTCTTTGCACTAGCACTGAAGTGTCTTGTACTCCAGCACACAAGGCTGAAATCTTTTTAAATCGATACGTTAGAGAACAAAATCTTAAGATAAATTTATAGCGTTAAAATTCTTCTTACCATAATTTTAATATTAGTACCCATAATATATTTTTGCTCTTCCATCGACAGTTTTTTATTGAAATGTGCTAGCACAAATGATATCGCAGGCAATCGAATGCCAGAATTTGAAGCCAAGCAGTCCCAGAGGCACGCATAAAAATGTTCTGCACCCACACCCTCACACACTTTTTCCAGTAAGGAATTAGTTCTAATATGAAAAAATGCTCCATAAATTTCTATATTACTTATGCACATATCTATTTATGAATTATTATTTATGAATATACACAAGGAATGCTACAAAAATAACGTAGTACCTGTCAAAATGATCAGATCCATCTTCTAGGCCCAAGAGAACACCGCTTAAAAAACCACTTAATCCTGGTCTTAATCTTTCGCCAAGTGGTACAAAGTGTGTTTCGTATACTGTTAACAATGATGGTCTGACATTCATAGCAGCATGGCCCAACAATGGAAATAGTCCTAAATAAGAATAAATATAAAGAATGTGTCAAAGTAGTCTATAATTATTTCTTTCATTCAACACGTATACTCACCTGCACTATAGATAAACAGCTCATGACTAAGCCTATTAGTACCCATACACTTAAAAATAATATCATATGTCTCTAAAGCTTTCAAGTGAACACCAGAAGGTAATGCCGGATGCATACATTGGGCTAATCTCTTCGATATTTTGATTCTCCTTGGAATAACAGGAAACTTCATATGGCTCAATAACACCTTATTGAGCTTTCCTAGGGCAGAGATTAAATCTGCCCATTCACTCGTGTACTCGAAACTCTTCAGGGCCTTGTCGACAGCAGATACATAGCTATGTGATAAATACAACTTATAGCATCAAGTTTCTTAAGAGACAATGTACAAACATCAAGCTATGAAATGTAAATTACTATAACGTTGTGTGATGTTTATCGAATTACACTGTGTCAGTGATGCTAAATGTGCTAATCTTCAACTTACACCCGATACTTGGAGTCCTTCATCAACTCGTACTCCTCCAGAGCGATGGAACCCATGGTTGCGTTTTTTTCGTGACTAAAGAAATTACACTGCGACGATGTTTTTCCACCACACTTTACATGATTTTAGATCTATCTTACAGCAAAATGAATCACGGCGAAAATCCTAATTAAGCTGCAGATTTTATCGTGCGGCACATCGTATTCAGATAAAGCGGGTACCGTGGTACCTAGAAATCAATTCTTCGTGTTACCACACAAGTCCGTCTCGCGTGTCCCGTCCGCGCGAGCCCCAACTATCCTATCCCGCTCCGAGAAACAAAAATTTACCCTCTCGCTCTCTCACCGGACGAGCGACCATCCGCAGAGCCCGACTGAGCCGCAATGCCCACAATCGTTCATGATCATGTCTACGAGGCTGTGTTTATACGAGCCGAACCTATCGTCGGCCCGTTATCAACTTGGTTATCTCGTTGCGCGATCGTCGATTCCCTGCCGTCTCTCTCCTTCTACTGGAATTCAGTGGCGATTCACCATCAACCGGGCTCGAAGATTCGCGTCTCACAATTTCCTCGCAAAGAATTTTCTTATGTCTCGATCTCAAACATGTAACGGTCAATCATCAATAACCTCCAGCTGTCCTGAGCTGTCCTCCAGCTGTCTTCGGCGAGATCGTACGTGTGGTGGCGTGTGGCGCGACGCGCGCTTCCAATAGTTCCGATCGGATTATTCTGATTCCCCTTCCTTGGTTTTTCACGGGATCGAAGACTGACGAACAACTCACCTCTTTATGTTGACGTTGTGCACGTGACGATCGAATTGACATGAATCATACGTTTATCTGATATGCGTTGGTCCGTCCGTAGATGGAATGAATCTTTCTGACGAACTCGAATGATTGAGGATCATCTCAATCGAGTGAAATCGGCGATTAATTTAACCGTTGGAATGTCTAAAAGTAAAATTTCGAATTGTATATTTTGTTGTGTCTGATCTTTTTTTCCATATATTATAATAAAAAATGAATAATTTTGTTAACAAAATAGTATAGGTATTTTCTGATAAGTTAACTGAAGTTTGATCGAAATTATTTGATCAATTTTTTTATTCATCATGGTTATATTCCTTTTCTAACTTAATAATTCAATTTCTTTCATAATGACATGGGATTTTAGACACAATTTTGCATCATATAAATGCAGTTTCTGAAATCATGAAATGAGTAAAGGCACTCTTTATGTATTTAATTGGTAGATATAGAATGTTTGAGTCAGTATTGTCAAATTCAAACATAAACGAATTCCTTTTTTTATTATGAAACATCTTAAAATCCACGATCCATGCCATTTTCTTTGCAATTGTGCATGAATAACAAAAGGAAAAAATATAACAAGTCGAAGCATCGCACTAAAATCTCTCTTGTTTCCTACACAGCCTCCGAGATTTTAGCTTTTAATAAAATTCATAAAGATTATACTCATAAATGTAACAAACTTTGTCAAGTGATAGGTTCCGCCTGGTATTATACATCGACTTATTATAAACTTACAAAATGATTATCCGCTCATACAGAAATTCAGACGCATCACATTCGAGATTGTACAAAATTCATATGGAATGTTTACAAATACTATTTTTTCGGAAAGATAATCATATCGATGCTGTTTACACATTATTTTTCTGTTTACATTTACAAAGTATTAAAAGAAATAATATGAAATTAATGTTTAAATACTGAAAAATGTCCATGAATACATTTGCACATAAATATAACAAAACAGTCAATCTTCTAATACAATGCATTAACATAATACTCTATATTCATGCAATTTTATCACTTTGTTTCAAGTAAATGTATTGCATTTTCTCTCATGATTAACTCTCTAGTGCCCTTTTGGAAGATTAAAAATATTTAATATACAAATAATATAGGAAATAAAATATAACGAATCTGCATTTTTTGAAGATGCAACATTTAAAGAAGAAATTTCCGCGTCATATTTTTAAATTTGCATGACTGATACGCAATAATAAAAAAGCAAGAAGATAAAATTGACACGTGATATTGAAAGTATCGAGTAATAAAAGGTTATATGAACATGCCAATTTCTATATTAAAAATATCCGGCATGTATCCCATTAAAATGTACATTATTGTGTATTTTGATATTAATTCCCACGCATTTGTGATCTCGCATCAGGAACACAGTTTTGCACCCAAGGGTTGCGGTTTTGCAGTACGTTCCAGCCTTTTCTGCTGCTGTTCCATTAATCGCTGCTCCCGCTCTCTCCTTCTTTGTTCTCGCAGCACTTTGGTAGGATCATTGAAGTCGTCCACTTCCCAACCAGCGGAGTTTTCTTCCCATTCTCCTAATTCATTCTGAACACAGATGACAGGAATGTAAATCTCTGGAATCTTACAAGTTTGCAAGTATAGACTTACAGTCGGAACAGGATCCATGGCCGTGAATTTTGCAATGTTACGAGACGAGCCATCTGCATGCTTATCTTTTATTAGAATTTTTGCCTGTCTAGTGATTTTCGGAGTCATATCCTATACAAAATGCAAAGGTAAAATTTTTACTATTCTTATTAAAGTGATTGTCAGAATTAGCCTGAATTACCTCAAAAAAGTTAAGTTGTTCTTCAGTGGGCGATTCAGGAGGCTTAATTACTTGTTGTCGATATTGCTCTATCTTAGCTTGTATGGTATTAACTGGCTTATCTGGTATAACAACAATTGGATTTTCTTCCCACTTATCCCATTGCTCCAATTCCTTAAATAAGCATACTTAATAAATATTATTATAAAACCTTGACACAAAAGCAATTATATCTTCCGTTTTAGACCCGAATGCACTGATGTTACTTTGATTTTAAGAAAGAGGCTTAAAACTCTCTTTCTCTTTTTCAACTTTAAAATAAGACAAAGAAAGGTTTAAATCTTAAAGTCAAAGTAATGTTGATGCACGAGACCTTAATATAATCCATACCTTAGTATAATTCATATAATAAAGACTATATAGATCTGTTTTATATTCTTACATTAAACTCTTTCGCTAAATATTAAATATATACCTATCTTGCTTTAAATTTCAAAAGTGTACAACCATAAAAGATAGACCCAAAGATAATTTGATGATACAAAGATTGTACATTTTTTAGCTTGCTTCGATATCTTAAGGTACAGTATTTTTTATCAAAACAAGAACATATTTATAAAACTGCATAAAAAATAAATTTATTGTATACATAGGAGATACTTATTGTATAAATGAGAAGTATGTACCGTCGAGCTAGTAAGAACATTCGGCACCACGCCGACAGTGGACAAGGGGACAGAGTCGCAGGATGATCGTCTTCGACGTCGGAGGCAGCACATCGCGCGCTTAAATATCCCGAAGAGCAATACGAACAAGGCCTTAAGCCGATTCATCAAAAACTCCACAGCCATTTTCGGCACGGTCGGCTTGGACGGAGAGCTAACCTCTCCTCCGGAGCCGGAAGACGGACGTTTACGTGGTCTACCTGGCGCGGACGCAGCATTGGCGATCCATCTTGTAAGACAAGTCGTCGATTCTCCCTTACATCGTCTTGCGTCCTTCTTACACGAAATATGAAATTAATAGTAAATCGGGAAATACTCAAGTCTACTTGATACGTACATAACCTACATCCCTCTCCGGATGATTATGACGTTCCGCTATTGGTCGGCAGATCGATTACTCGATATTACGATCCTTCGATAATTGCATTCCATTATTCACTGTGCACTGCAATTATTGAAAATCTATAGTTCACGGGACGTATACTGTAAATTTTTAGTACTTGCAATAAATTGAATAAATAATAGAACGCAGCTAATGTCAAACGACATGGTCGAGATAAATAATTTAAAGAAAATAGATACAAGTATGTTGCGTTTTATATAGGTGATTCCTATAGAATCATACATCATACAAATAAAATAAATTTTTTCCTTCTTGAAAGTTTAGACTGAAGACAGAAATTATAATATTCCTTTCTTTTTTCATACATTTTTGTGATAACTAATTGATCATTTAATGTTCTTCGATTAATAGGCTTTGTTACACGGTTGCTTTATGTCTTAAATTTGTTGCGCATTCACACAGCTTATAAATATATCTTAGTTTAATTGTGTTAGAATAAGTGATTATTAGTTTGTAATAACCTAGTAAAAAATACAATATTTTATATATATATATGTGTGTGTGTGTGTGTGTGTGTGTGTGTGTGTGTGTGTGTGTGTGTGTGTGTGTGTGTGTGTACATATTCTGTAAATATAATTATAATATAATTATATATGAAACATTTTTCCGGGAATTTTATTATATATATATTTTTATTTTATTA
>NW_017259245.1:2784484-2787241 GCF_001594045.1 Atta colombica
CAAGTTGTATGTTTTTTACAGATTTCTACGATTTTATATTTTAAATAAGTTGCTGAAACTTATTTTATATTTTTTATTTTAAATAATTCGTAAATTATTTTATCGAGTCATGATTGGCATCATACGTAAGTTTAAAGAATTTCTGAAACACAGAATAATTTGCAGTAATAGTAATGTCTAATAAATTAATTTATTAACTGAAAATTAAATAATGATTAACAAAATATTTAGTACTTTTAGCCAAAGCTGTATTTAGCACAAATTGTTTTATGATATTAAGAAAATTTACATGTATTTTTATAAAGAATATAAATATATAGAATATTTTATCAACCTTTAGTTAAGTATGAATCATTACATAGAATAATGAAAATTGAGACATAATATTGGAATCAAAAATATCCCACGCGAATAATTACTAATTATATTTGAAAGAACCATACAAGTAATATAGGATTGTGCCAGAGATGCCACATTAAGCAAAACGCGAAATGTGGCGTTCCCGTTTGTCAAAATCATGTAAAATACAAATAATTGAATAAACTATGAATATTTTTCATACGCGACAGTTGGGTATCCGAACGACGAACAGCGAGGGGAGGGGGAGTGTCAAGCGCGACGCAGTGATGGACTACGTCATCACTTCGGTATTCGCTCGGCGATCTCGGAGAGAGTCGGACGTGTTTTACAAGTCGTTCCGGGCGTCGCATTAATTAATGAAAATTAGATATCGACGAATTACATAAGGTTGCCTAAAATGGAGTACATTAAAGGTTAATAAATTTTGTTGCACGGTTTTTGCTTTATTTCTTAGATTCATTACGTGTATTCACATACACAGAATGAATTTTAGATATTTTATGGGTTCTCACATGTATGGTAAAAATGAGATTCTTATTGTTAGATATTTCAAATTGTGGCTTTTTATCACTTTGAATATATAATTCTGTCATTTTCGTGTTACTCCGCATTCTTATGATATGGGAGAAAATAAATTATATTTAAATTACATATCTCTAAATATATGTGCATGCTATACGTATTATTCTATTTAGTCGAAATTGTTTCACAATTTAAAATAAATTTTGCATTTATCTTGCATTTAAAGGATGTATAACATGTTATTAATCTTTATTTAATCATAAATCACGAAAAAGAACAATGAAAATTAAGATATAATGTTGGGATCTTAAAAACACTTCACGTGAGCAATTATGTAAAAGAAAAATCACACTAGTAAAAATGTTTCTTTATTTCTTGCCTTTGGTCAGCACATTATAATTGATACGAAATATTTAAAATTATAAAATGAACGTCAAATATGTTCCTCGATGTATCATAATATAATTATGATATCATTAAGTGATCCGCTAAAATTAGATATAAGAAATTGTTTCATTAATCGGAGAACATAAAAATGTAAAGAATATATTATTTTATTTATTCATAATACTCATTATTATTTCGACAGTTAGACGGTTTGGCGCGTGATCTTGGAGTAGGAATGGTACTGGGTGACACGGATCGGCACGTTTATGGCGCAGTTATTCCTTTATCGAGATTCGTACAAACAGATAGTCGTGTTGCGTGCGGCTCTTTTTCACATTATTTTTTAAAATCTTATCGCGAAGAATGCCAAATATAATACGAAAAACATTGTACTTTATGAATAATTAATTATATTTAATATTAGTAATCATATTATGTGAATTTATAAATTACAACATTTCATATTTAGCATTTTTTGCGATTATATATTATATGTTTCAAAAAGAAATGTGAAGAAAAGCGGCACGCTACTTGTCGATATGACTACTTCACATCTGCATGATATCACACGAGTAATAAAAAAGCAATATTAATATGAATACTCTCATACAAATAACACAATTTTCACAATTAATATAATTTAATAATTTAATTAATTTTTTGCTTTTGTGCACCTTTTATATGTTATATATGATTCATTTAAAAATTAAACGTAACTTTGAAACTATTTATCGCTAATAAAAGAAACATTTCTCTTTTTTATTAATCTCTAGCTCATTTCATTGACTCTGTCATATCTTACAGATATCATCTATATAAAACAAAGATTCAACCCTTTTATCTGCTCTGAATTTATTTCGCAATGAATTGCAGATGTGTGTTTGCATTCGTTTCTAAAAGTTAATCGATTGCATAGTAATATAGATAATAGCTACATATTACATTTTTTAGATTATTTTCTCTCTCACGAGTACAACCTTGACGTAGTGGGAAGGCTCAGTACTCAGAAGATATTTACACGAAAATAACGATTTTTCTCAAATATCTAAAAATTTTCGGATCTATCTAAATGATATATCTAGATAATTTTTTTAGATATTAAGTAAAATCGTTTCTCTTCGTGTAAAAATCCAACGGGGAAGCTAACGTATCTTCGTTGCCGATTTACTTGAAAATGAACGAATCGTAGCCGGTTCGTCGCGTCGCGCGTCTTACTTCGGGAGTGCCGTTCAAGTTATCGGACTCAAATTATAGTCCGCGCGATTATAATATATTATTCGCGGGTGTTTTACGCGAGTGTCTTGTGCGAGAGGATGTCAACCCAATTCTGAGAGGAGCAGGAGGTCTGGGAGAGACATCAGGCACTGGTGGAGCGGTAAATATTATTTTTTACTTGTGTAAAATAAACCTTTTTTTGCTTGTTTTTAAATCATTTGACAATGATTTAAATAATTATATATTCTATAAAATAATTATATAAAATAATTA
>NW_017259245.1:2787522-2792723 GCF_001594045.1 Atta colombica
ATGTATAATTATTTTATCTAAATTTTATACAAATTTATTTTTGCTAAGATCTTTAAAAATATATATATGATTATTTTAGAGAATATATATAATTATTTTAAAGTATTGGATGCGTTTAACGAAAGTTGAGTGAACGCTTATTGTTATTAATGTATATTTCCAAATCATCCACTTAGACTTTTGGATTTAAAAGAATACATAAGATCTGTTTTTTATTCCTGTATTCTCTAAACTGTGCACACAGTGCAATACGTTAAAAGGAAACAAACATATTTGCTTCACTTCAACTTAGGCCCACTTTCATAACTTACGGTTAACTCTTAACTGAGGTTCAACTTATTTATTGTCTCTTTTTAGAATTGGAAAGAGATGAGAAACAAGTTGAACCTCCCCCCAATTAAGAGTGGATTGCGAAACTGGACTTTATTGTACCGTGTGAATCAGTTCAGAGATTGCAGGAATAAAGAAAGAGAACCTATTATTTGTCAGTAAGCATTCATTCAATTATTGAGTCCGCTAAACATGACACGGTTATTCTTTGATTTAAAAGGTAATTCTGAAAATTGGATTAATTTGATCGACTGATTAATTAATTCAACTGACAAAATTGATTAAAGCGAAATTTTTAATTGTGCAATTGGTTTTTAATCTAATCTCTCTTTCTCTCTCTCTCTCTCTCTCTCTCTCTCTCTCTCTCTCTCTCTCTCTCTTACATCTCAGATAACATAAGTAGTCCATATCAATTTATTAATTAATATTAATATTAATACTAAATAATATTAATAAAATACTGTGTAAGTATCACCTGAAGTTAATCGAAATTTATTTTGAACGAAAAGAAAATATTCATAAATTAATTACAAAGTACATTTATTATTTTTTAAAATATATAATTTTTATTGTTAAATCAACACAAATATAGATAAAATTTGCCAAAAGGTGAAGAATAATCTTAATGTGATAATTAAATGTACGTTAAACATTTGTAATTTATCAATTTTTTAATGTCGAGGGAATTGTTTAAATGAAAACACCAGCTCTTACTTCTTAGATTTTAATTATAAGATTTTTATGTTTTACCACGAAATAAAAAGAAAGAGATCAAATTCGAGGATAAAAATGGAGTTGAAACACGATGTCGAACAATCCATGGAAAATCGAAAGGATGCGATTTGCCGTTGCGGGAAAAGTTGAATGTATATACCACATAATAACGTGTACGGAATACACATGTATGCGTTTTATTTTTAATACAGAAATTTCAATTTGTATAAAATTTAATTTTATTTGATTAAATAGTAAATGTATCAATATTTATTGAAAAATACATACATTTAAATTATGCATAATCATAAATTATCATTAAATTATTGTTTCTTAACATATCGACATCAAAAAATTTTGAAATTAAAAAGAATAAAAACGGGATTTGAACTTTTCTTCTCAGAATATATTCTACACATGAAAATATACAAATTTATAGAATTACAGGAAAATCGGAAGAAAAATATTTATCAAATCCTTTAAGTTGAGTTTTCTTCGATAGAGGTGCTCGAATTTGTTCTTCTATACTACAGTGCTTTTCCGACACTGTTTCGAGCCCATTTTTTTCAGGATCGGTCACTTGAGTTTAGACTCCTTTTTACTCCATGTGTCTTACAATTAATTTCTAAATTAATTCTAAATATAGAAAAATATTCGTAGAAAGTAATAATCTGTACGAGTATATTATATAATTTCGTAATTTTTATTATCCAGAAAATGTTAAATTTATTTTATAAATTTATTTAATTTAAAAATGCATATATTAATCGTGATATTTGCCCATAAAAATAAAAGAATCTTATTAAATAAATTCGTGTTAAAAAAAAAATTAGAAAGAAATGTCGATTTTGTATTTTTTTCAGAAAGAGATTAGTATGTTCTTTTTCTGTAATTTGTGAATCAAGTTTCATCAGATACTCGTTTGCTATGCAATAAATGATCGAGAATTCATTGATCTAGACACGTGTGCACTTGTCACGCCTGGTATTGCGGTCATATTGACACTTTTCGTATGCGGCGCACCTCACTCCATTGCAATAAACGGCCTGATCTGTAAAAACACGTAAAATGTCCTGATAATTCAAGACACTTGAGAGAAATAAGATTCCAAGATTCATTTCTTCTTTTTAAACACATTAGTATATAAATATACTTTAATCCTTTGCGATTGAATTTCTTTCTTACAAATGAGCGAAGATCAGATATTTTGTCTTCAATTTTACCTGATCGATGAATCTAACATAATTTATGAGGAATTTTTATTGTCTGGAGAAATTTATAGAGATTTTAAAAATGGCAAAAATATGATATTTGCTGATTTCAATTGCGACAAATTATACCGCGAAGTATGTCGAGTTCAGCTCGATGCGAAGGACCGCAAAGGATTAATTTTGTCTACGTATAAAAACACAGAACATATGCGTTCTCATATATACATACTACTTGAGCCTTTGTATCCGCCATCGCTGCCGGTATTGACTGGGCTTATGTCGGCACATGACGTATGGCCGCATTTGTTTGGACAGCATTTCTGATTAGACGGACATTGTGCATCTCCTATACACCTGGGAGCGCAATTGGTCACGGTATTCCTCATCGGACAGTTGCCACTTTTATCTACAAAATGATTGATGATTATAACAAACAGGAGAGCTACTCCGCAATTTTCTTCGGATTAATTTGTAGGGCATTTGTTTTATTTAGTCTTTACAATTCTCGCGATGATTTGTTATACTATTAGCAATTAGCATCTGAAATTATTAGTAGTGTAAATAGTAATCATTTATTACATCGTCACGTTACATTATTTTTTTAACATATTATTAAGAAATAATTGTCTTGTCTTTCTTTACATTGAATGTTTTAACGGTTTGATTAACGATATTTTGTTTGACGATTAAATGACAGTATCGCTCTGCAAGTTATCCGTGAGTGATTGTAGAGTCACAATTGACACGTTTATTTCGCTGACGTGCACACTCGCGAGGATACTATATAATTGAATATTACGTAGTTTAGATATTAATGTGTCGCATTCGTCATTCTCTTTTCCTATATGCAGATATACGTCTTACAAAACTAAATCTAAATCTAAACTATGAAATTTTGTACGTATATCATCTAGAATTGAAAAAGATAATCTTTTTTATAAAAAGTTTGGAATTGATTATTACTGGCAAAAAATTTAAGATGCTAATAATTTTCACATTATAAGCTGTTAAAAATAAAAAAAAGAGATAAATGTTAAGAGATAAATGATTATATTCAATTTATGAGAGAAGAGATGGATTCTACTTTAGAATTTTTACTTTTTGACTAGACATAAGTATCTAAAAAATGATGCATTTATTTCACTTTTGATATAATTCTGCAATTAAGTCAGAACAAGAGAAAGAGAATGAAAGAAAGAGCATGAACTGAAAATAGAACAGGTATTCTCATTACGTGAAAGCTACATTAAAGTACAATTGCGTACGTTTCCTTTTAGTTTTCTGTGCGTAAATGATAGTGACTAATGAGTTACTTACAAAACATTTGAGAGGATGTGTCGGTGATTAGCAGAACTAGCAATACCGCAAATAGTAATAAGCTTCCTGGAAAGTAAATGTTATACAAACTCTATGTTCATTTCAGAGAATTGTACGATTATAACTCAATTTATGTGAGCGATTTTAAAAGAGGTACCATATAGGTATGTGTCATTCACAGAAATTAATCTCAGTATCACATAACTGTTTAATATTAATTATTTCGATGACGCGGCGTTGAATTAATTATTAAAATGTATTAATATACATTTGTTCAAGAGTTTAATTATACATTTACATAATTATTTAATAGAATTAATCTGGTGCTTTTGCTCAACGAATTGCTAAATATTAAATACTACTATGATTTTGACTTATGTTAATGATATTACATGGAAGTGTGTATTACATTCTTGAGAAATGCGTAGCATCTGTCTTTCAAGGTTGCACAGTTTAAATACTCACGATTCATTTTATGAGTCGTTGGTTTCTTGGATACTTAATTAAAACTCCGCGGTGAAGTTCCGACGAGACTTCTAGACATATAATGATAAAAACATCAGCTTTTATAACGCTTTCCACCTCTCGGATATTGATCGAGTATGTGACGAAAGAAGAGAAGATACATGACGAATAAATCATAATTCGTGCCTTAGTCACTGTAACATGGATTCATGAAAGTCTTCACGATACCGTTTATTTGAATTTGAGCACTATTTCTCTCTTTTTTCACATGTTATATCATGCACCGCTAAGCCTTAATCACATAATTAGCATTATAGTTTCATCTATTAACGTTGTAATAACAACAAAACATGTGTTCTTTTTAAAATCGAGTAGAAACATTGATTACTATTGAAGGTTGCGCCGAAAGTTCATAACTTATAATTACATTATCTTGATTTATTTTAATTTAGCTAGAAATACTTACTTAATTTATATATTTAGTTATAATTTGTTTCTATTTTTAAAGAATAATTTGAATTTAGAAAAAATTCTGATATTTTTTTTAGATAAAATACATGATATCTTTATAATCACGAATTATTTTTAGTTACTGATTGAAAATATAATTATAGAATCGTCTTCATAAATCTTATTTTCTCATTATTTAGAATTTCCGCGCTTCATATAAATAGCTGTTTAATGTATTCTAATTTAATATTTATAATTGTTCAATCTTTGTTTATTGCCTCGAATTTCGAATCGATTAGTCAAATAAAGCAAGGTTATGTGGTAATTACATAGAGTTGGTGTAGATTCGCTTTGTTTATCAAATTAGCTATTAAAATATTTACTTAAAATATAATATATTAAAAATAAAGGTTAATGTAATTAATATAATATATAATATAATAATATTGATATCAGTATATAAATATATGTTGATATAAATGCATTATATCGATATATTTATATACTGAGGTGCTATTTTACGAATCTGAATCATAATAATAGATCTGTTTCTCGTAGTAAGTGCGTTTTTCTTGATATTATTTCTTGCATAACCTTGGCCTTTCCTTATATCAGTCTATTTATTAATATTATCGATTAATAGATTTATTAAATGACTCTGGGATGTAACTAGATTCCTTTTAGTAATTTCTACTTACATAAATTTTAATATTT
>NW_017259245.1:2792823-2794299 GCF_001594045.1 Atta colombica
AATATGCTTCCTTGTCGCGTTATTGTATCAATTTGCAAACAAGAAGATTATTGATAGATTGCTTGTATAAAAATTAATTATTAATAAAATATATATAAAATTGTAAACGCGTTAAGTTAATAAAAAATAAAATTATTACTAAAAATTATTTTATTATTTAATGAGAATCAGTGCTAGATTTATTAATTATTATATAAATGTAATAGGCACATAAAAATCGAGATTAGGGATAGTAATCAATATAATCGTTTCCAAAACGTGAAACAATCGGTTCAACTGGATTTTCGACGTATTCGGGCACTTGTATTTCTGGTTTTTGACAGGCTAGAGCTCCACATCTATTTTTGCAACATTTTAATGTCCCTTTGCAATCGTTGTCGCCATTACAAGTCGATGTGCATACCCATCTTCCTGTCGGTACCAATGGGCAAGATCCTGGTTTCTCTGCTCAACACACAGATTATTTAATTTTTTAATTATAAATTTGTAAACTTATTATTAATTTATTGTGCTTTTCTATTAATATTATTACAATATTCTAGTTATAATACACAATAATTATGACAATAAAAAATTATCAAAATTGTAACTGTTCAGGAGAATAAAATAGTTTCCTCTTTAAAAGTTTTTTTCTTTATAAGTTGCAACAGAAGTGGAAAAAAATTATATGCATTAGAGCCAACAAATATTTCTTAAAAATATGTTGATAAAATTATATAAATTAATAAAGTATATAAATTTTGTTTTATTATAAAGTTTACAATTAGTGTAATATTAAATTTTGTAGTAAAATAATAATAATTGTTTAAACATGTCGGATGTCAATATTTCTGTTTCAGATTAACAAATCAGGCACAATATATCGAAGAAATTATTCACCTGTTTGAGATTGCGTCATCGTGACGGGCATAGAGCAAATGGAACCGCCACATCGAGTCTGACAACATTTGCCGATTCCCACGCAATGTGCGTCAACGTAACAGGATCGTCCGCAGAACTGCACAGGTAAGGCAGGTGGACACGAACCTGGTTTGGTCGCATATCCGTTTTGTGTTTTCACAATAGTGATCATCGCCACAAAGACTAGAGATACGACTAGCAATCTCATTTTTTTGCCGGACACTATAACACTTGTGATCTTGCGTGTTAGGAGCTATGGATGATAAATATTTCATTTTTTATTAGAATGAGAGTAAGTTAAAAAGTTCGATAATTTGATCTGCTATAGATGTTAAGTAGTAAACTTGTATAAAATTATAAAATTTTAGTTGGAATTTGAAAGTACTATGAAAAAATGAATTTTAATAATGTTTTATGACGAATTTTAATAATTAATTTCAATGATAGTAGAGAAAGAGAAAAGAGAAAATATAAACAAAAGCTAATTTTGAAAAAAATGCATTAAAAATTTTTTGTCTTGTAATATTTTCGGAAGCTGCAATTATATTAGCAATAAATTTAATTGTGTATATATAT
>NW_017259245.1:2794399-2806944 GCF_001594045.1 Atta colombica
TTCAGAATAGCGTCTTTGTAATGTTTCTCTTTTTAATCTTCATACTTCAACAAATGTAGAATAATTAATCTTATTAGTAAAATATTCATTACCCTTTTTTCTTTATATATTCCTTATACTAATTTATAGAAAAACAGAAGGAAAGAATATTAAATAATTCACGTTCGTAGATTAATCTGGAGATTATATATAATGCAACACTAGGAGCTTATACTGGTTTATCTTCTTTTATTTATCTGATCTTCGACATTTGCGTTTCACTGTTCTATGATAATGCGTAATACACGTATAAGAATTAATAGAGAAATGCGAACGGGAGAAACCACGCTCTTCACGTAAAACGTACACTTGAAGTATATATGCAATTTATTTATGTCGTACTTTTATACTCGAGGAATATAACTGATAGCAAAAGTGATCAATGCTTTCACGTTTTTGCCACTCAATAGAATGGTACCTCTGATATATATGCTCGCTGTCGTCAGCTTCGACTTTCCCCTTCCATAACGAACATTAAACATCTCACCATTTATTTCTGCTCGTAACTTTATAACGCTGTATATACGTATTCTATTAATTACCATAATTTAAAATAAGTATTATTTATTTTTGAACAATTTACTTTCTATTTTTTTCCGATATGATTTTTTAAAAAATTAGATGCATTTTTTACATTTAATATTTCTTGTGATTATATGCTGTAGAGAATTGCTTCTATTTTAGACATTATTATTTCTTCGTAATATGCGTATAGTTACGCCTTTGAATGTGATTTCAATAATCGGCGTCAGTGGTGAACCATAACCGCAAATGTAGTTAAAGCTCTAATTAATGAGAGTCCTATTCGAACGGAAGAACGCGGTTTTGGTATAAAATTATTTCCTTCATGAGATTTCCTTTATGATAAAGGATACTATTTTAAGTTATTTTTGTTTCAATTTATTATTATAAAATGTTAGAACATGTTATTTTTAATTTAAAGTTAAATAAAACGAATTCTTTTTTCTTTTCTTGATAAAAATATTGAGGTATTAATAGGCATGAATACACTTCAGCGTATAAAAGAAAAAGTACAAATTGAGCTTTCGAGATATTAAACTAACAACAATTAAAACACGGACAATTGAGAGCTTTAATACGCGGTAATTATATTTTTAAATGTAATATGTTTCACTATATGGATAAACATGTTATTCCCCTTACTGAAAATGAAATATTGGAATATCAATAATCGTTATTGGATTTTCATAGTGATTATTCGCTCTTTAGTAATTATTATAATAGTAATAGTAATTATTTATTATCCAATAATTGGATTGCTGACGTCAATCCTCAATAGTTTCTGATGGAGTGATTATTGATTCCCTAATCAGATTAAAAATTATTGAGGAATGATTATTTAGAATAATCATTCCTCAATAATTTTTTATTCCCTAATCAGATTCCCTAATCAATAATATTGATTCCCTAATCAGATTAAAAATTATTGAGGAATTATTTAGAATAATCATTCCTCAATAATTTTTGATTATTGATTTTCTAATCACATTATCCGTAATGATCACTACAACGCATATTTTAACTGTAGTAATATATTTTAACGTGAGCTTTTTAACAATATCTATTGATCAAATATATATTACGCATAAATAGAGAAACTTGTATTAACGAGTGTCATTCCAGCCTTATATTTATTATTGTTGCATTTTTTGAAAAGCAATAGAGATGTGTGAATTAATAAAAACTAGATTTCAGAATGTTCTTATATTTTTTACTAGTACACATTATTACTAGTACACATACATAAATATAAAATAAAATATCCGGCGGTGTAATAAAAAATACATACAATATCAAATATATTTATGGTTACGCACTAGTCTTAAAAATTAATAATAAATGCAATCTTGGTACTCAAGCCTCTCTGTACCTGAAAAGTCGAGATAATAAAGAGTATGTAATCGATTTAATTCTAATTACTGTTAATTAATTATCTATCTATAACATTGTTCTTGTGCTACACACAAATAGTATGATATTTTTGAATTCCATATTTGTACATATATAATCAGAGGGAAGTAAACCAGGGAGTATAAAGATACATCGGTAATCTGCAAACGTTTGCAATTTAGCATTCCACTATTGTTATGCAAAGTAGTAAGACAAGCATGACACGTTGTCGATTTATACGTATGTATCATACACACCGTATGTATCATACCGTATATACAATGCGTAATAATAAATAAAGAAACATATCATAAATTTTTATGCTCATCTGTATTCTCTGCTCTCTCTTTTTTATATTAATGATTCCTTTGTATTAAATTTCGTTTATGTCTCTGATTATCTCATCTTTGTCTTATATTTATCATGTTCCTACATGTACATAGGATTCAAGAATGCTCGTTTTATTATACACTTTACGATCTCAGTTTGAATCTGACGTATTCCGAAATTAATGGACGTATTATATAATTAACTCTGATATATTTTAATCTTTGTGAAGGGAATAATCGAATTACTAGCTTGCATGATCAATATCGGACGGGTGGATATATACTTTTGAGAATTTAAATTTTCATTGCATATATAATAAAAATAAGATTGATCAATGGTAATGGCGATAACCATTGTCTTGCTCTTAACTTGATTATACTTTTATA
The DNA here is from genome assembly GCF_001594045.1 of Atta colombica. Classification (NCBI taxonomy): domain Eukaryota; kingdom Metazoa; phylum Arthropoda; class Insecta; order Hymenoptera; family Formicidae; genus Atta; species Atta colombica. The sequence continues at coordinate 2,797,066 of NW_017259245.1, forward strand.
CACAAAAAGAACAATTTTGCGCTGAAGTATCTAAAAATTTAGCTAAATATAAACCAACGCTTCTAAATAATTTTGTTTAAATCAGCAAAAGTATATAGGATGTTCAAACTGATTGTTTAGAATGTTGAATTTTTTTGCAACATCATCAACTCTTAAGTGTTCTATATAATTATTTTGATGACCCAATAAAATTATTTTCAGATCTGTATATTTAATTAAATTTTTAGATTTAAATGTTTTTTCCGTGTAGATACATACATATATTATACTGCATACAATTATTGCGAGCATTATAAGACACTTATAAATTTTGTAGGTTAAATGATGTATAATGTTCATAAAAACCTTATCAACAAATATTTATGTACGTACATTTCAATTACTATTGTAATTTTTATTTCTCTATAGTTGCAATTACAATAATAAATTTCATCGAAAACGGATTTGATATAAAATAATCTATAATTATAAAAAAAACTTGAGTACATATGTAATTATACTTATTTTTTATATATATATATTATCTCTATTTTAATTATAATATTTTTACGTCGAGATTATTACGTGTATATTTATACATCGTAATTGAAATGTATAATTTTTATATTCGTTATTTTTCAAAATCACGAAATTGTGCATTATAGCACTAAGGAAATTGATAGAATTCATATTCTAACAAATTTGATTAGTCTGTACATCAATATGTGATATAAATAACTTTGCAGTTTTCCAAATGCTTTGAGGATAAAGTCACTAAATAAGGACTTTTCTCTCGCAGTTACATTCGTATGAGTCATATCTTTTTCAATTACAACTCATCAGAAATTCCCGTAATTTTTTTTCTTGATCTTTGCAAGAAATAATAATTTTTAAAGAATTGCATTGAAATTTGTTGCAACGGTTCAATGATTTATTTTACACATTTCAACAGATTTGAAGCTTATCTAAATATACTAATCTTAGATTGAATACAAATATCAATTTAGAAAAAGCTTAATTAATTTCATTTATTCATAATAATTATGAAAAATTTATTAAATTTTATTACAAATTTTATTTAAAATTTGCTATTTCTTTCGTTGCAAGAATGAAAGAAGAGAAATTTGAAAAAAAAAAAACAACAAAAACAGAAGAATATTATAATCTTATATTTTAATATTTTTATATATTTTATTGACTTGATCGATTAATTTTGCTTTCGCAATTATAAAAGTCGCGTGAAATTTAAATTATACGGTATGAAAGGTTGTACCTCGTGGTGGCACGGGTGGTGCAGGCAACTTCTTTGGTATGGCGCCGAGAACCTTGGCATCGTGACTTATATTAACAGCAAGGTTCATATATTCCGGCATTTTAGTCTCGGTGACCTCATTCATGTTTTTCGAAATGTTCGCCGAATCCGTCGGTACATGTTCCTCATCGCATATTGTCTCTTGACCTCGAAGCGCAGAGTCGACCTCGTCAACGACGGATTGAGCGAATGGTGGTTTCACTTTCGTGGTGTTGGAACACGCCTCGACGGTATCGTTAATGTGTTCTTCCACGGCTTCCCGATCCACGTGAACAGAATTGGATGTCGATTCGTTACTAGTATAATCTGGAATGCACATTCCTGTTGGTGCGATTGGAGTGAAAATCAATGCCGCCGGATCAATGTTCGTGTAGCTAACAAGTTTAGTCGCTTCGATTTCTTCCTGATGTTTATCTGATGAAACAGTGACGTTCTGGACGAAGTCGTGATTATTATTCATTGGATGTTCACATAGTGAACTTGGTGTACCCGGTTCTTTCGAAGTATCTATTTTAAACGCTATGAAAATTGAATTATTTATTTTTGAGATCTTAATTATTTCTGTAAATGTAATTATCTAAATGATTAGATGCATCTTTAATAATTAAAGGACATTTAAAAGATACTAGAGATATCTGAATAATGAGATATCTGAATTAATGTCCGAATTTTTGGATATTCTTTTTCAATTGTTATACTGTTCAGAATAATTAGAAATGATGCTTGAAATAAATAGGAATGAGAGTATTAAATTTTATTAATTTACCATGAACAGGTAATCCCGACGGTGGAAACGCAATGTAATACTCATTATCATTGACTCTGGATGGTGACTGTGTTTGTCGGAGATCAAGGTCACACGCGATAGAGAGACTCGGTGATGGGGAATACCCAGATGCCGGTGAATACCTGCCCGTGAAAGGTTTCGGTGCAGGTGGTATTTCGTAGGATGTCATGCCAGTTTTCTCATCCCTGACATTCTGGAGCTAAAAATAAATTGTGTCTAAATTAACAAAATAAAAATATAAATTTACTATTATTTCATATTCTTTTCAGTACGTAATATCTTCTAAAGATTATATTTTGTTCAAATATAAAATTAATATTCGATTTTAGATGAAAAAGAGAGAGAGAGAGAGAGAGAGAGAGAGAGAGAGAGAGAGAATATTATTTTTAATAATTAACACATTTTTAAATGCGGAGAAAATAAAAATTTTGAATCGAAAATTAAAATTCCAGCAACTTAATGATTATCATTTTTTTCTATACTTGGTCGATAATTATTTAGCTAAATTGTTTATGTCTTATTTATAATATTTCACGTACTCTTCTGTCTTCGGAATCAGAATGAGTTCCACTGTCACCCAAGCTTGCACCGCTGCAACCGCTGACAGTGCTCATTCTACCAGATGATGATGAACCTAAGAAATTTTGTAGAATTAAAAATGCAAAGCACAAAGTATCTAATTATTTACAACAATTTTATAAGTTATAAAAGATATTTAAAAAATTTTTAAGTATACATTGAATTCTGAATCCTTTTCTAAATATTTTGTACTCTCTTAGAACTTTTGAACTTATTTTACAAAAATTCTTTTAAAGACATTCTGAATTATACTATTTGATATTTATTGAATAATTAGACAATGTAATTTATTATGTTATATTTACTTACTGGAGACGCTACGAAGACTTAAACTGCTGACAGGCCGGCGATCAGCTAATCCGCTAATACTTTCGGATTTGTTCGTAGAAGAATCGGCAACTCCAGCAGATTCTTTTGTTTCTATAATAAAAATTAGACGGAAAATTTTTCAGTTACTCTGTCTCAGAAATCAGTAAATAAATTTTAGGGTATTTTAAAAGTGACCTTTTTTTCCTTTGGAGAAGAACTTTCGTATCTTATCGAAGGGTGTCGGGGTCTTCATCTCTTCTTTCATTCGTTTTTGTATTTTGTCGTATTCCTCTCGCATTGCCATAAGCTGTCTTTGTTTGTCTTTAAAACTTTGCTGAACATCGTTTCGCTTCTGCCAATTTTCGACGAGCCTCTCCACTTCGGATATCGTAAAAACGTTGTTTTTAAAATCGTTTATGATCTCTAGAAGCTCGTCTTGGGGACCTGATGGTTCTCTGGATTTGGTACTGCTGTTGGAAGATGTTCTGCCATAGGAAAGATTCTGACATATTTTCTGACCGCAATTATCCTCTCGTGTTCCCGAGGAATTTTCTTGGGGACATTCCTGACGAGTAGGTGTGTCTGTTCGGGACGGCGGATTCGTTGTATTCGTTGTAATTGATTTTGGACCTTTAATTATAATTTCACATATACTTTTGAAAGTAGATAAAAATTAGATAAAAATTGAAATAAAATAATTGTTCTACAATTGTTTTTTAAATTATTGCATTTTTATTAATTATACATTTAAGAAATGTAACACCGATAAATAAAATATATATTAGTATTTAAATATAATATTTAAATACTTGCCAATTATGTTATGATGAAGAGAATTTGTGGTAAAAGAGCCATCTATAAATTATATAATTATTATATAATAATTGTTTGTAGTGAATTGTGTATGTAACAGTTCAGGATATTTACCAGCAGCATGCATTTTCATGTAGTCCTGAAAAGGCATATTCAATCCGTTTGACGTGACGGAGGTTGTGGACGTGGGTGTGGACGGTAGTTGATTATTAATTACTAGCGTGGGCGTTGGTACAACCGAATAATTTGCTAAAGGATTTGTGATCGTACTAGAGGTACTCGCTGTTTGCAGATTCGGGAATAGAATTGTTACCGGTCTTGCAATCGGTGGTACTGAATAAGCTTCGCTTAAAGGCCTTGGTCGACAATAATCTTCTTTTTCGTTATTGATTTCGTTTGTGATCGTCGTCGGGGAGACGTCAGTGATTGAATGCATTTCTAAATACACATTTGTATTACTCTCAAGTTCTTCTCAAGACTATTGAGACCGACTTCTTTTTAAATTTTTTACTGAATATCTTTAAATATAGGGCGAATCAATATTTTTTGTACAAGAGATATTTTGTGCAAAAAGTTACATAAAAAATATAGAATTCACATAAAAAGATATTGATTCTTTTTTAATTTATAAAGCATTTATATACATATATTATAATATTACTGAAAGTTATACGAATTTGAAGCAAACATTCTTATTAATTTTTCAATTTACAGTTTTGAAAATGAAATACAATTTTTGTATTTCAAATACAACAAAAATTGTATTTCATGGATTTAAATTTCTTTTTCAATATAAAATTATATCTTTTTATTTGCGTCAAATAACTTGTGTACTTATTATTATGTATAAAACTGTACGTAATACAAATTTTAAATATCCTAACTGAAGAAAACTTCGAAATTCTTAAGGAGTAGCAGAATCATTATGACAATATTTTTGTAATATTGTTATAGGATATGTATGTTTCTTAATACCTGCTGATCGATTTGTTTGGCTCATAACTTTGAGGTAGCTGTACATGTTGGTGAACTCGTTCATTTGCTGAAGTTTTGCCCAAGGGAATCCAAAGTTATGAAACATGCAATGTAGAATTAATTAATTTAACTCATTAATTAATTAATTAATTAAACTCATCAACCATTTATGGTTCGCAGATTATTAAATTAAATGACATAACAAAATTCGCGCGAATTTTTCCAAGATATTTCTGCTTTGAAATAAGCAAAAAAAGTTTCCAGAAAAGTAAGATAGACTTCAAAAAAGAAAAGATAATTTCTATTTAATATATCAAAATAAAATTTATTTCTTCTTTTTTCATTTAATTTCTAAATAGAGATTCAGGAATTCAAAATCTTATTATCACAATAAAATGCTTGAATCTTTCGAGATTAAATAAAAAAATAAATGAGAAATAACTTTTATTTTAATACCATATATGTATTAATTAAATAAAATTTGTATTTTCTTTTTCGAAATGGGCATCTTACTTTTGGAAATTTATAAAGTGAATGCTTTGAGAAAAGAATAAAACATCGCGGTAGTACCGATTGTGTTCGATTATTTGCGACGTCGGTCTAAAGATGATTTTTTGTACCATGTAGCCCCGTAGTTGATGGGCTAATCTCGCGTGTCCAGCTTGCTCAGCAAGATCAGCCGGTGTTAGCTCGGAAACGTTTTTCAAGTCGCATGCCAGATCGCCACCAGGACATTCCAATAATTGCCACGCTAGTTTTTCCAGGCCAAAACGCGCGGCGAAATGTAGCAATGTCGGATTCTCTTCTGGACCTACAAAACGAATCCGTCTCTTTTTCTCAAATCGTGATCGTTTAAAGATTGTTATCTTAAAAAGTTTGGACATTATTTTATATTTTTATTCTTTCTATTATCATAACATAATAAAAAATAATAAAAAATATATTATCAGTGAAATATTATCAGTGTATATTATCAGTGAAATAAAAATCTATCAAATATATGACTTTTATTCAATTATGTAAGAGACTACTTACTCGTACAACTTTTATGGGTGGGCACTATACCAGTCGGGGTGGATAAAAGATTGAAATGAGGAGGCATATTTTTTTGAAATGCATGGACCATCCAATTGTCAAACTTTTCCCGGTCAGTAGAACTGAAGCCGAAGGTCTATAATAAATAGAAAAGAGGCAATAGTGAATTAAATATTTGAAAATTTTGTTTAATCGTTTATTTACAATAATAATGATAAAGTGATAGAACTAAAAGCGAATTATTTATTATTTCTCTTATAAAATAACTGAATCTAGAGATTATCGTTAAAATCCAGTATTAAATTAAACTAATTTTTGTAGAAATCTTTAAATCAAATTACCTGGCACATAAATTCAAGGGGATTGTCATGCGCCCTGAGAATCTGATCTAATTCCCTGAGTCTACTTTCGCATTTGACTTGTCTAACACCGAGTGAACATCCATTCTTGATTATTCTCACGCCAACCAACATAGAGACTTCGAGACATCTTTCGGGTATTGAAAATTGTAGGGCGTAAGGATTTCTTCTTTTCACATTGCTAATGTCGATCGCATCGCCGCAACGATCAACAATCACAGAGACATTATCTTTGGGACTCAACGGATCGTTTAATAAAACGATTATCCTATTCTGTCCCTGCGAACACAGTACACATATTCTTTTATTTTGTAGTGTTTCAGCATTTTTTATTTTGAAGTTTTATTTAATTATCATATATTCTATGAGCAAATGATACAAATATTCACGCGTATGTAAAGTTAATATTTTCCCTATTATTCGAGCATTATTATTTTTTAACAAGTCTTTTAGCTATTTTTTTATAAAGTGAATATATTTCAAAAGGAATGTCCTTTAATTATAATGATAAATTTTTTGCAATTGCTATGTTCTTCTTGTATGTATCTCCTGCAATCCTAAAACATTTTAGAATTCTCTTCTATAGACATATAGTAAATTAAACTTACCAATTTAACCTTCTTTGGATGCACGGAAAATGCAGTTTTGTCGCTTCTGAGGGCTGGTGGCGGCATAGTGCCTAGAATGGCAACCGCTGCACCTAACAATTCCCCGACGAATGTTTCGTCCTGATCCTTCACGAAAAACTTTCTCCATTGATCACAGGAAACTAGGCTGGATCTATAAGTATCGTTGATATGACTGTCATGAACACCCAACATCATCGCTAGTACTTTTTCGGGGATCAGATGGTTGGTCAGATGGACGGCATGCTCTGGGTTGGTCCGGACGCGTTCCAGCAATACCGGGCACACGACGACGATTTGAAGGCGAGAAGATCGGATCTTCTGTTCTGTTTTCGGTGCTATCGGTTCCTCAATAGCGATATGACGTACTCTGAGAAATGTTTTTGGTTGAAATTTTATTCGAAATTGTGGCACGAAAAAACATTTCGCTTTATACTTACTTGAATGGCGGCCGTCCTTGTTGACGGCTGATTTGCTCGAAACATGCAGTGAGATAGTTAACCCATAGATTAGAAGCCTCGCTTTCCTTGCTAGAGATGAAGACGACATCGTCCTCTGTGTCTCCGTCTCTTGATAAGATTGTAGCTGAATGCGACCCTGAAACAAACAATTGAAACATCAAATTAATTGGCTCAAGTATCTGTAAGATTGCTTCTGATATGGGGACATACAGAAAAAATTCACAAATAATTTTATCTATGTTTTTAAAAAAAAACATAGATAATAAAATATTTTTCTGGAAGTAGAAATGATTGGATAGTTTTATCGATAAACGATATTAAAATAATATTGAGGTTTAATTTATTTGTCTAAGTTTATTTAACATTTATTTGCAACAGATCAATTTATTAATTTATCTGGATTTTTCTTTATATGTTAATTTGTTGCTCTATTTGACTATTCTTTAATTTTCAAAATGTTGTATATGTGTCACAAGCAACCTTGATTCAATTTTGTCATGACACATGGGAATGCATTTAATTTTCTATGACGCACATTACAGAACACGCAATATACAATGTGGGTGAAATAATACCATGAATAACGCTACTCATGCTACATATGAAAATAATGATAAAATGAGTTAGAATTTTATGAAATAAAATTCTAACTCGAAATTAGCACACCGTGCAGCTGGTAACTTGAATCAATTGAATGAACGTGATATTGTTGATACATAACTTCGGATATAGAATAGGCGTGACAATTTCGCTCCTATTGAATGTTAGTAGAAGCAGATAATCATTTATATTAATATTTACATATCATTTTTCTATTTAATTATAATATTTATGTTAAAAATGTTCTGACATATACAATTAAAAAAATATTTTAAGAAATTTTAAGGAAGGATTAAAAAAAATTGTTTCTGAATAAAAAAAATATTAAAAATGTTCAGTTTTTTTGATTTCCCGCACATTTTTATAGAATATTTTATAAAATAATTAATAACAGTTATAGTCTATATTTATATAGTATATAAATATATAATATCTCGTGATACAGTGATGGAGGAAAGAAGAAAGAAAATTCTATAGTCTTTATTCTACTAACGAACTGTGTGGTAATAACTTTTACTCCCGCTATGGAAGGTGCATGGCTTCCGTTTTCGGTGTTTCCGGTTTTAAATTGGATTTATTACCCACGAGGCCAAGTTAAATTCATTTTAGACTCAAAATAAATTTCATGTGTATCACATTGTCCCTACATAGAATTTTAATTACTTAATTGATGGCGTTAATGTTACTTTCTTTAATATTTTTTGCACGCAATGCGCGTTCTTTTTGTCTTATTTATTTACCAGAAACTATATTTATTATAATTATTTGTATATTTTTTTTTAAATAAAAGTTCTAGTATTTTTCTTGATCATAGCAAAAAATAATCTTGAGACCATCTTAAACTTATTCTTCAAGTTTATTTTTTTATATCGAAATATTTTATATTAAATACATATACCTAATTATTACATTACTACCATTTTGTATTATTATAATTATTTTTTGTATTATTATAATTTCGTGTTTTGTGGATTTTATTTTAACTTTTACTGTCAGTAATACTTGGTAACCATAAATGAAATATCACGGGAGATACAGTCGATTTGTAACACACGTGGGTCGCTCCTGAATGATGATAATTGCTACAAAAAGATCAACATACTCGAAGAAGCGCACGTCAGATTATACCAAGACGCAATGATTCGCTCTTTCGCAGCTTGATATACGCAATGCATTTACATTTTAATTCGCATTTTTCAAGAGTTCACGTTCTCTCACTTCGACTTACGTGTTATTGCGGAAAGATCTAAAAAATTTGGCCGATTTCGTCTTTGCAATCGAGGACTAGCATAGATATCGACCATCGTTTCTTGTGAACGCTCTCGATTCAGAAGATAAGTCGTTGAAAAATTCACTACCCCGTTTCTTGTCACACCCTCCGTTTTAACTGAATCTAAATTTCAATTCTTCTACTCGTGATTACGATTGAATGTCACCGACAGTTGTGTAATATTATATATTCTCGCGCACTTTGATAACATTTTCTTTTTTTTTTTTTTGGAAAAAATCTTTGCCTCTTCTAATCAAGAATAACTTCTAACAAAGACGACTCCGCGGATGTCGAAGTACGACTGCTCAAAGTCACTCTCGAGAGGAAATCGTACCGTTTATTTCGAGGCCCCACCCCGCACACATTGTTTTCACGCTCAGCTTCGGCAAGACGAATTAGGCGATGCCCATAATTTTTTTTATACGTATGGTGCATGTTAAGTTCTGAGTTCTCCATTCGAATCGTCCGTTTCTATGCTGTCTATATCAAACAATGACGGTATTATACAACCATAGGCCGAATATCTAACGATAGACTGAAATATAATCCGTTTGCATTGTTTGGATTTGTTCAAAATATAATTTATTGGTCTAGATTTTTTATATCATAATCAGGAAATATTGAATTTGAATCGTTTGAGATAAGATTTTTAATTAGAATTTGATAAATAACCTATTTTTTGTAAAAAGTTCTAAGGATATTTTTTTATATTATTAATTTTATTTTATTTATACTAAATAAGAAAAATTCTATAAGTCAAAAGCCTTTTAATAA
>NW_017259245.1:2807044-2808863 GCF_001594045.1 Atta colombica
TATATTAATATTTTTTGAGTAAAAAGTCGGTACCAAATTTATGGATTTTGAAAATTTTAACTCCAATAAAAACTTAATTTTTTATTTAATTTACAAAATTTTATGTTAGGAAGGAAATAAGTTAATAAATAATTAATTTTAAGAGACTAAAATACAAGAATGCAGCAATTTTGAAACAAAGAATTGAGAAATAGTCTGCGTAAATCTGATGCTACTTCAGTCTCATCTGTATTCGACTCACATGCAGGTTTGCATTTCATTAACATATCACGTATCCTACATTGGATGCATCGGGATGCGATAGCTGACGTCTTCATAAAGAATTTGTGAAAGATGCAAACACGTGTGCGTCGAAGAAACATTCTCTATTTATATTATAATAAATATTATTACATAATTATGCAATATGTGAAATATTTTTCAAAATTTGTACATAATAATATTTTATCAATTTTATTTTTATTTATTTACAACAGTAATTTCTGAATTAACTTTTTATTAGAAATTGATTGAATTTGTTATATTTTTTTCTCTTAAATTAATTATTTTAATCTCAAAATTAATTATTTATTAACTTATTAATTTGTTATTTCTTTCTCTTAAATTAAGCATTTAAAATTATCACGACTGAAAAAATGAGATAATATCGGAAGATAATTACCGAAATATTCGGCGCTCCGTTTGGCGTAATAATCTTCCGCTTTTATTCTCATTTTCACTTCACTACTAAAATCTATGCACTTATCGATTCCATCCATTCATCTTGAATCACCAAAAAGAAGATATTTATTATCTACAGTTGAAGTTAATGAGCACTTAATGATTGATTCGTTGAGACGTTCATATTAAAAACATAAATTAAATTGAGTATAAGAATTTTAAAGTTTATATAAATAACACTTTTTAATATAAAAAATATTAAAAATATGTTTTAATAAAAACACGAAAGAGAGAGAGAGAGAGAGAGAGAGAGAGAGAGAGAGAGAGAGAGAGAGAGAGATTATTTCTTTGCATTTGCGAGATTAAATTCATCAATTTTATGCCGACATTTAGTTGAAAAATTAAAAAGAAAAAAGTACACGGGAGTTGACAAGGGTAAAACCGATCTGTAGCGTAAGGCGCGATGGAACTGAGCTGACATTCGAATATTTCTCGAGGATACCCGACCATCGCGTCTCGACGCTTCATGCTTGGCGCAGGCGCGTCGCTAAGACAGCATCGCTCGTAGCAAGAGACTTTCTGGATCCACGTGGCGATTCATTGATCATTATTATACCGATGAAATCAACCAAAAGCTTTTTATAATTATCAGAACATAATTTTTAGAATTATCGCCCAGAATGTATCAAAGCATGTCCCTCGGCTAAACGTAAATCACATTTTTGAAATCTCTTACGTCCTGTGTATTTGTCCATTTTTTAAATTAAATTATATAAAGATTTTATATTACTTAACAGAACAATTCTCAATAGTTTAAAATACAAATCTTTTATTAATAATTATTAAATTTTGAAATAATGATTAACTGAAATAGGAAGAATTTTTTGATCTGTAAAATTCATCTGCAAAAGACAACTTTCAACATTTTTATTGTCCGTTTATCCTGGATCTCATACTTTTCTAAAAGTGGAGATGTAAAACAGGGGGTCCATTCAGTGATGAATTGAAATTCTTCTGGGATAACGCAGCTTTTAAAGAAAGTGCCGGTTTATCAACTCTTTTATTTTCACTGCCCTTTAATCCCTAAATCGCTATCATTCTAGTCTAGTAATGATTTAATCATCAATTATTATATGTGTATATATATATATATATATAT
>NW_017259245.1:2808963-2812229 GCF_001594045.1 Atta colombica
TATTTTGTATTCTTTCGGCTATCATTAATCTATTACTTTTGTCCTTTCTTTGCAACTGAGCTAGGCTCTCTCTCTCTCTCTCTCTCTCTCTTGCAAATATATATTGATTTTTAACTATAAATTATATATGGAAAATATTTTTAAGATATTCTATACATATATATTTTCTAATATAGTGCTTGAAAAAAAAATATTATATATAAAATCACAATATTTTATATTAATTCATCTATTTCTAATACATGCCGCATATTTAATCGCATATTTAACCGCACATTTGATACAGAAATTAGGCTGCTTCAATTAATCAGATTAGAAGAGGAGACTGAGTCACTCGACCCCTTGGACAAGGGAATAATAATCGTCTTGACTGTCTCTTGAGGTTCACGAGAGCAGTTCCCCGTATCTTACTCGAGGCAACTATCTTTATCGCACTTGCATATCACGGTCCATTGATACGTTAAGACTAGGACGGACAATCTCATTCTAAATCTGTCGAAATTAGGGATTTAAAATTTTCTTTAGCTACAATCTTTTGTGGTTATCTATAGAACGTTTTGTAACATTGATGTTATGAAGAAGAAAAAAAGATTAATTAGTATTAACTATAATAGCTACGATAACATATTACGATCCGTGCAAGTCAAAAGGGCAAAAAATGATGTTTTTATTGAACCAAAAGATCGAGTTATCTAATAATATTTAACTGACTATTTATGAGTGCATTTATCCCATCGACCCTAGAAATAACAATGCGAAAGAACGAATATTGAGGATATTTCTGTCGCGGGAAACACGACGGATATTGCGGGAATGCAAAACGGATAAGAAATCGCTTATATACGCCAACGCACATAATGGTTGCATTCGGTACATATGTGCTGTTTATAAATTTCTTGGAGGGACAGAAGATGATAAGTCGGCGGCGTTTATAGGTTCTCCGCTTTCTCGGAAATCTTGGCTGACAAGAGAATCATTAGCCATTACGGAGAATAATAACCGATAAAATTTTTTTGTTGGAATACAATTTGCGATTTATATAGGACGTTCCAAATTCGCCGAGCTATCTTTTATTTATGGATTTGTACTTGAAGTAAATTTTTCTTTATCAAAAATATTGAGAGACGGATAATTTCTAAGTTAAAAGTTAATGAAAATTAAATAAAAATCTTAGTTTTTACGGAAGATTCTTATACGCATCAGATTAATAAATATATTAATAGAAAAAACTGAAACGACAATACAATTTCAATTTGTGGTCAGGGATAATAAGCTATTCTTCTCGAATTCTGCTTCATCATTGTTTTGGACTATATCAAGTCTATTGAAAGATTAAATCTCAGTAAGCTCATTAGAACTTCTTAGAAATCCTCTTTTAAATATCCTATAAGCTAGATATATCCGGCGCCAGAATGATTCAGACATTTCTTGTTTCTATATATAATCTCTTCAAATTTATCCCTGTAAAGAAAGAAAATTATTTTAATGCTATTGTTGTAAGACATAAATATTGCACCCTTGAAGAATTTGAAAAATTTTTTTTTAAAGTAATTTTTTGTAATTTATAAATTATTCATATCTTTCGATATTTCTATTAAAGAAAAATTTACGCTGAAAGATTCGCGTGGATAAAGAGTGTGTTAAGGAAGAAATTTATTTGAAAATAATTTTAAGGTTCTTTTCTTTTTTACTTGAATGCGAGAAGTTTCTCAAGAATATGATTCGTAGATATAACTGCCATGCCACGACATGCTATGATATTTTTTCTTAAAGCAAATAGTGTCTCGCTATCTAACGGAACGCGTATTTCATTTTAAGCTACACAAGATAAATATGTTCCTTCCATATTGCCTCTTAGTCTCTGCCGTATTTTCGACAACATAACAGAAAATTGTCTCAGATAGTTGAAAAGTTGAAATGAAACATTTTTAATTTACCTTACTGTATTTAAATGTCGTATTTACTAAAATACAAAATAGAAAAATATAGTAAAAATTAGATTTTAATTATTACTGTTTAAAGTGAAAAGAATTAAATAATAAAAAAGAAACAAACACAACACATAATATGTTATCATCGGATACTACGAAAGCCGACAGAAAAATGTTTAGAATCTTATAATAAAGTACGATGACGATGTGTCTTCTTCAATCTTCTATATATTTAATATTCAATAAGATGAAAGGATTTTTTTCTTCAATTTTTACTTATTTTTAAAGGATTGTGAGAAGAAAGATTGTGAAACTATTTATTGTTATTGCATTATTATAAGTGCACATGTATACATACATTATATTATCGATACTTCTTGTAAACAACATTACTTATGAAACAGTAACTCAGATTTATAGATCTTGTTACATGCGAAATATCACGGGTAGAAAATTTTCATGAATTTTTATTTCATGCGGTGAAGAAAAATTTCTTGAAAATTAAAAATTGATTAAATTAGATGTAAATTGGTTAAGTTAGAAACGATTAAGGAATTCGATTTTTTAAAATTATAAACTAGATTGTATATCTTTTTATCTTGAAAAGATATAAAAATCGTACTATTTCTTTTTTTTGTGCAGGACATCAATAATGGATCTATCATATAATAATGATATCTGTATAGTCTGTATAGTTCTTATTTCAATTATTTCAGTAAAAAAAGTAAAAATTCATAAAATATGTACACTGGAGTTTGAGAGAAAATTCATTTGGCCGAGATACATATATCTAGTTCAACGATAAATGCAGTTCAGTCTATTTGTGGACGATCCATGGGATCGATAAGCGAGAGAGAATTATCGGAGAGAAGCGGACACGCGACTTTTGGTTCGCTGGATAAATCGTAGTTATACCGGACATCGCGTATTGACCAATCAAAGCTCGTTTATATACTTGATGGTTGTTTCAACTCCGATCGCGGCTCTCGAATCCCTTTTCGAGCTCGAATCTAAATTGACAATTCGAATCAAGCAAAATCAATACGTATTTTCGTGAGAAAAATTTTCATTGATCTTTCAAATTAAAATTACAATTACATTAATATTTTTTGAACCTTTTCGATTTTAGGCATTATTTTAATAATTTGATGTTTTTACAAAATTATAAAAATAGTTATTCTTATTGGCCTATAACTTGGTGTCATAATCTAATTTGATTATGACGCGATATTAACAACCTCATTTATTTGAACTTAATATTTAAAAATATTTACATTAAATTTATTGATTGTTAATAGTAAAATTAAATAATTTTAATAAATAATTTATTATATA
>NW_017259245.1:2812329-2835869 GCF_001594045.1 Atta colombica
TAATTTTTTAACGATTAATTTCACTAATCTTTTTTTTTATCATAACATGAATATATTTGAAAAATCTTAAAATATTTATCATATATCGGGACTGAAAGATGTAAGCAACTAACAATTGCTAGTTTTTCATTAGTTTACATAAGCTTCGTTTTACTCCGGTTTCTGGATAAAATCTCAGAGTGTAAACATTTATAACACGGGTAAATACCGAAGCGGAAGGATATCCCTTTCTTTCTTCCAGATGTTTTTATCGTTTCTTTTACGTTGACGTGCATGACTGCTTCCATGATAATCTGTAGTAAATCCGAACAAAGTAGAAGCATGCATGGATGCAGTTCAATATTCATAGACTCGACTACTAATTAATTACTCTGTTATAATTCAAACGCAACTCTCAACACAACTTTAGAACTCGTAGTTCGAGAGAAAGAATAATTAATAACGTTTAATTGCACAAAAGTACATTATTATTTCTACGTATTTATTAAATTTGAAATCAATAAAATTGTGGTAAATCCTTTTCAAGACTGCGGTATTGCTTATTGAAATATGCTATATAATTTTTTTTAACGAGAAAGATTTTTCATCCTTTATCCTTTCGACAAATATATAATAAATTAAATAAAGAAACAATTTGACAGTTATACAGTTTGAATAGTTAAAACTAGTTGCCCTTAATTCTTTCTGACGTTTCTTGATTTATTATTACGTTGGGGAGATCGAGATGCCTCATGGAAACTAACTGTCAGCGCCGGAAGCGCTAGATCTGTGCTGGTGTAACACCAGGAAGTACGACCGGTAAATAATATGAGGATAGAATCGAACATGCAGACAGAATGCTTAATTCCGCGGTTACTGACCTCCGTCTTTCAGCAGATTTATGTGAACTCAGTTTATCGCTCGATGTACCCAGTTCGTTGATATCATGCTATAAGTTGATCTTTTTAATACTTATTTCCGTAGATTTACGCAAATAGAAATAAAATACGTTGCATAACTTGATTCTCGTTTTTTCTTATATAATATAAAGTAATTCATGTTATTGATGGCAAGTCAACAGATAATTCTATATAAAAAATAAGACGAGAACAAAAAAATAAAGTCATTTTGTGCGAGGCTTTGTCTAAAGAAAGTCAATCAAATAATTCATAAGGATTTTTTTTACTAATAATATTGACTAAGGTTTGCCAATGTCCGTTTGTAACTGCAAGGCAAGATGTGATTTTCCTTCAGGAATCTTTTCTCCAGACGAGAGGGAAGAATTTATGGCATGGGGGAACTTATTCTTTCGATGAAGCCGTAGGATGTGCGCCAATACAACCGTCTGCAACTTCGTGTCAACATATGGACGGATATTTCCGTTTCGTGTTGGCAACGACACACTGCGTGACGCTTGTAACGGAAGACACGTGAAAACACATTCTGAAACGAATCTAAACTTCACAAACACATTCGGTTATCTATCCTCCGCACTTTCCACGACACATCGTAAACGACAGATTTATTGAAAGAACAAATTAACGTTCAATCGTTTATGGATGAATTGCTCTCGTGGGATATTTGCGCAAAATGTTATTTCTCGAAAGTATACAACGCTTGTTGATACAACTTTCGAAAATAGCCGTAGAAAACAATTTTACAGAGATGAATTTTAATTATTCCTCTTGCGCTAAAATAGTTTCTTTATATTAAGTCAGAATTTTTTATCTTCATATCGTTTAAAAATAGTTTGAATATTATATTTAATTCGTAAAATGTTAATAACAAGTAGATACACAAAAAAATTCTCGATCGAATGTACTGATGTGGCCTAGTTGTAAAGTCAATTAATGGAGATAAAGATGATGATTGTTCATCACAGAGCTTTTGTCTTACTTATTTATACATATTTTATTGCCGTATCGCAGATGGAATTGTTAATTTTTAATTGTTGCGTGAATATTTACAATTCATTTCCGGTTGTAATTAAAGCGCGGCCGGATGCTGGCTGAGATCATATTTTCGTTGTTAAATGCACATGTGCTACAATCTCGCTCGCTTGACTTTCTTAATTAAGAGACTCATACTTTTATTTTTTATACGATGTTCTCTCCTAATCGAAATATTAATCCTTAATAATTATTATAAAATTTTGTAAACTCCTTATATTGTACAACATTGATTCGTTAAAATTAATATATTTACAATGGAATAATGTAAATCGCACTTTCCTTAAGTTTTCTTTAATATATTAATATTTAGTATTTAATACATTTAGGTTTTTTATTCTATCATATTTTGCTATTAAACTTTGAGAAAGTTAAGTTTATTGGGATTTAAGTGAATAATGAGATTTTTGTTTTATTACTGATTAAAAGCTTGTAAATTATTCAAGTTTATAATTGCTTATTTATTATAAAATACATAATGTCATTTATTACAAAGTTAAGGTCTCGACTTGTTTGTTAAAAGAAAGTTTTATATGCATTGGAAAATTCTTTGTTCACGTAACACGTGAATTTTGGAGTTTCATTATTGCGTGTGTGTGTCGACCAGCACGATCGACCATTGGAAAACAACGAAGTTGTTCGCCGAATACTAAAGATTTTAAACTTCCGGGGCGGACTTCATCTGACTTATGTGCGCGTTCATCTGCGAACCGATCCCGGATTTTATCCGTTACGTGATCGCAAGATCGCCGGATATCCTTTATAGGCTATTTATGTTAACTTCACTTTGAATTTTAAAGGCAAATTGAATTAACTAATAAAGTAATTTATATTACTATTACGGCGCGATATCTAAATAAAATATATATACGATTAATAACATAATCGTTAATAATACGCGTTTTTTTTCAAATTTTCTGAATACAATTTGAAAGTTATAATATAAATATAAATAGATTTATAGTATAGTAGGCTGTGGATAATTTTTATAATAGGAAAATCTTTTTTATAAGAAATTTTTTATTTTGTCTAAAATATTAAAAAGTTACTTACTTATTGAAATAATATTTTCTGTAATATTAATTTTTTCATTGAGTAAAAGATTTGATGTGCTTGATATTAATAGAAAATTAAGATTGATTAGTGAAATTTAATTTAAATGTAATAAAGGTAATTTTATTCTTTTCATATAGAGGTATTTAGCTCTTTTATAAAAGTTGTTTAATAAATTCAGCACTGTCACAATTGTCACTTCACAGCGCCGTAATTAAAGCCAGAGTGATCCAAAAGTGTCATATGAATAGAAATTGGAGAACAATCGATGAAACGATCGAAATTGTATCGCAGTGCTTCGACTTTTATAACACAACAGGCATGATTCGCGCCTTTATGCGGGCGTGCGACAAATGGAACGTGGGAATGCGAGAACTCTTCAAGCGAGTACGTTAGCTTTATAGAAATAGCAATCAATGTTCATGATAGAGAAAGAATTCGTGCGACTCGCACAATTTGATGATTTTCTCAACGATTTTATGCTATTTGAATATTAAAGGGTGTCTTCGATTGAAGAAAACTACTAGGAAGAGAAATTTATCTGATTATTGCGTAGGAGATTGCTAAAGATAGAATTGAATCTTACAGAGAGATTTGACTTTTCACGATAATGTCAAAAAGCGATAACATTTCTATATCGAAATCTAAAGATAGCTATGAATTTTTTATAAGAAATGAAATACTTTTAAATAAAACCTGGACTGAAATTAAAATTTATTCAGATATTAAACTTTGTTCTGTTCTAATAATTATAATTACAGAATAAGTATAAGTACATGTAATTACAGAATATTGTAATTATATTAAACTTTATTCTGTTCTAGTAATTATAATTCTGACAATCTATAAATAATATTAATGTATATTGAATATATTGAAGCGATATTTAATGATAACGACAGCTTCACAAAGAATTGAGATCTACATTTGATTGGTACTTACCCTTATTGGAGTTCTTGTGTCTTCTTCGCTTGGTCCTGTTGCAAGACAGTTGTTTGTCCTTGTTGCAATGTATACCATCGATATCATCGAGTGGTTCTGGAGTTGCCGCTGTATCTGCTTCCAATAGATTTCTGGATCCTTCCGTTTGTCGTTCAGAAGTCACAATATTACCGGATGTCCCTGTTTCTTTTCCGAGAAAAGTGCCGATCGAGTGCCTTCTTCGACTGGCCGTAGGAAGAGTAGAGGAAACATTATAATATCTGCAAAATATTTTCCATTATTCTATAACTTTTCTTTTTTTTAAACATCTATTCTATATTTAGGATATGATGTTTCAATTTTTATAAATTATTTTTTAACGACAAATTATTTGGTAATAAAACCGAAGATGTAATGAATAAAACTTGGAGCTTAATTACAAAGATATAAATTAATTATATTAAAATTGATTAAATTGATTAAATTAAAAGACGACTTCTTTAAAAAAATAAAGATAGTTGTCTTATTAACCTGGCATCATCCACACCAAAGAAAACTTCTGCGGTATCATCATCGCTATTATCATCATCGCCATCATTTTGATCTTTGGAATTACTCGCTACACCGCAATAAATCATATCATTTGACAGAAGTTCGCTGGCAGATTTCAAGACTCTTCTGGTCCGGCCTGGATGACGGCGATCCTTCTCGGAGTGCGAATGTGACCTGCGTCGAGAAGACAATTCAAAATTCGTACGCCTAATAACAAAACGTGTATAATTAAATTAAAACACAAATAGTTGAACAATTTAAAATTTAATTAAAATTAAATTTTAAATTAAAAAAATTAATTTAAATTAAATTAATTTATATTGTGTGTCTCGATATTCATGAGGAAAAAAAAAAGATTTTTACCTGTGAGGTAAATACGGTGACGGTGGCGCAACATCGGACGGCCTTGGGTCGCCTTTGAGAAATTTTTGTGTACGTTCATGTTCCGCATTCGCGCTCACGGACCGGAAGAGATTGCGGAAGCTCCTCCTTTTGCCGCATCCGGGATAAATCGCGCCGTTCTGCGACAACATCGGAACGCGCTCCTCCGTTGGTGTCGACGGTGTTGACGTGCCTGTTGCGTTGCCGCGTCCATCATTACGTACGTTAGACGTGAATTCCGAGATCAGGACGCCACTCTGGGATGAAGTCGCACCCATCTTGCAGGTCCTTCGACGAAATAAGGCGGAAAAGCTCCTGGGCGACGTCGGGGATGCCGACGTTGTCGTCGTTGTCGCTTTTGACGACGATGCCCCGCCAGATAGTGAAAAGTACGACGGATTATCTGTAAACATATGTATCAAACGGATCCAAGTCACGACCTTAACTCACACACTGATACTTTCTTCTTCAACCGAGGAATTATTAAATCATTGTTGTGATCTTCATACATGTTGCTACAGCGAACGCTATGCTAAGGCAAATCGGCGTTGAAAAAAACATGAAGAATATAAATCCTTATGAGATTGTCCACCATTAGCTTATAATTAACACAAGAATTCCATGTGTTCTGTATAATTAATATCGTTATAATAATTAACAAATTTCTCACGTACGTGTGTAATCACTTCAATCGCGTTATCATCAACAGCAAAGGATAATTATTAGTCTAAATAATTATTTAATTAGTCTAATGTAGCATTCTTTAATGTCTCGTTGAATCACAGAATCTAATCTTTGATTCACTCACACCGCGAATTAGAATCTAAATAAAGATTTATATGTTGAATGCCGTATTTTTTTATTTTTTTATTTTTTTAACAAGCCCACCGTTGCGATGTCGGTATTGCACATGTGATTTGCAAAGGAAACGTTCGTTTAATTTGAGATTAAAATGTCATTTGAAGTGATATTTGCTCTTATTGCGGCCCGAGTTAATGCTACAGCCACGACTAGGCTAATAGCGAGTCCACCTGTGACTGTGGGACTCGTGTTATTATGTCCATGGGACACCATGGACGAGTCTTGCAACGACCATTGGATTCGGACATAGTGGGGGGATACATCGGACCGGACGTTGCATTGTTCCCCCACTCGATAAACCGGCAGAAATACACAGTAGCTGCGCCGGAAATGCACCTTGATGTGTGAACCGTTTTGCTGAGGTCGGTGGGCCTTATCCGGATAAATTCTATCTAGCTCGCCATTCAGATAAAATTTTATTCGTTAATAATATTTATTATTTCTCGCCATTAGCATATTCTTCTTTTTTCGTCCACATAAACGACGTAAGCTTCAAAATTTTAAGTAACGTTAAAAATATATACTTTTATTTTTAATTTTAATAACTGAAAAATTTTATCATTAGTATATGAAGAGCAAAGAAATATATTATTATTAAATATATTATATTCGAATTATATTATTGTTTATGTTTTACATATTTAAATCTGATAAAAATGTGCCGAAATCACATTACGGATTACATTTGCGATTCTGACCAACAAATGTTACGAGCAGGCTACTGTTTGTTTGCGAGTGAAAATGAGAGATGTGAAGGATGCACAATTGTGCGTGAACGACGTGTCCCGCGTGCTGAATACAATTCTGAAATCTGTATGCGATCTCTGCGATCTCCGTTTGCGATTGTATCAAGAAAGAATAAGACTCACCGATTGCCATGATGACTTTTTTTTATAAAAAGTCTCAGTTGAATGCCAAGGATATCTGCAATATAAAATATGTTATATTATATTATCATTTATTTTTATACTATTATTACACAAATATTTTTGTATCTAACAAGAAGAAAAATTTACGCGAAAAAAGTTTAGATATAAGATATTTTCAAAATTATTTGACAAATAATTTATAACTAGTTCACGAAGGTACCTATTTTTCATTGTTTTAATTAAAAATTATTTAATTTAATTAAAAAGAGATATTCTGTATAACTTCTTCGCAGATTTCTCTTAAAAATATTTTTTGGGACCTTCTTTCAGATACAGATTCTATTCATATGTTTCCTGCGCATTTGATCCCGCGACGCTTGCTACTGAAAACTCATGCTGAAGTTTCGATAAAAGAGCTCATTACCGCAATCGCGAATTATCTCTCTCCTAATTCAGAAAATCACACGCGGGAAAGTGCAAGTGTCCGTCGGACACTTTCATTCATCGCTGAAAATACACGCGAATATTATATTTAGCATGGTGAGAGGCGAGCATTGCGCTCACGGGGGACACGACTCGTTTACACTTGTCTACAGAAAGGGGTAAAGAATGAAGAAATGGGGGTCGAGTGCAAATACGATTCATTCACGTTATATACACGCGACATTATCACATTGTCCTCCGCATATCACATTGTATCTCGCATCCGCTGTTATTATTCGCATAATAGCATCTATCTATCAAATTGCTTTATGAGAGAATCTTTCCTTTATGAAAAGATTTCTTCCCATGCGCAAGCACGTCGTAATAATTAAAATTTTAGTATCTATTAATTGCTACAATTTATTTTTTTCACTTGAATTATTTCTTCTCTCAAAATTTACGAACTTTCTATAAAATTCATAATTTCGATATCTTTAACATATGTACGAAGCTTATTTTCATGTGAAATTATAGTCTACTTTTCTCCACGTTTTATTAAACATATATTACAATTATATTTGTCAATTGATGTGATTGTGATTAATGATATTAGCTAGGAATCTGTGTCTTTTCTCGAATTTAGTTCAGCAAATATGCGATGCAGCGACAATTTTCTGCTCTCATAGTTGCCGCAACGGTTACTATTTTCGTACGACCAGGAGAGGCAGAACGTGCCTGGTAGAGGTACAGATAAATAGAAAGAGGAAGAGAGAGAGAGAGAGAGAGAGAGAGAGAGAGAGAGAGAGAAGGATAGTAAGAGAGGGAAATAGGGTGATTGTACCCATGAAAAGTCGAATGTTTTGATATGAACACTTTTTACCAAATTATGCATCTGAAGAAATGAAATATGCGGTATATGTATATTATAATCAATATAAATACATTAATATACACAATACTATGGATTATTAAGATGTAATTTTTTAAAGATATAAAGACAATAAGTTTTTTATTATGTATCTATACAATTTTTAAAAACGGAAATTTTATAATAATTCGTTTTTAACAGAAGTTGTAATATAGTGAAATAACGTAAGAAATCCTTATTAATTAATTATTGCAAAAATGTAAATTTTTTAATTAATATAATAGAATAAGAAAGAGATATGAATTGTTAATTATATTAAAATTTACTTGCTACACGTCATGAAAGCAATAATAAAGAAGTTAATAAAAATTACACATTCATAGATTGCCATCAGAAGATACAGTTAATTGCATTTTACAGCCTGTTTATTCTGAAAGAGATAATTTTAAATGGAAATAATATATTACATTAATGATTGTTACGTGTGTG
This sequence comes from Atta colombica, assembly GCF_001594045.1. Lineage (NCBI taxonomy): Eukaryota > Metazoa > Arthropoda > Insecta > Hymenoptera > Formicidae > Atta > Atta colombica. The sequence goes on from NW_017259245.1 coordinate 2,820,675, forward strand.
GGTAGTGACGTATTTCGCAAATAAGAAATCTATTAAGCGTGACAATGTCTTTTATTTCGATTGTTCCTCGTATCAATCATTTTATCCAAATAACGCGGATATTCCGTATATTCGCATATAAATATACGCATTTTGTATCGCATTCACTTGACTCGGCACAAAAGTTTCTCGAAAGTACCGAATGCTTGTCATATTTTGCAGAAAGTCGAACAGTACCGCTTCCAAAGTTAAACGCGTTTTCCCGAACAAATCACGCACATTCGTTGCTATTAATAGAGGCCTGTTCCTGCGACCATCGCGGTGCACGCCGTGCTGCGTCGCGTCTTGCATCTGCACCTGCAGCTACGCATGGTCCGATAAAAAGAAGCCTGTATCCGGCGATGTGCACGTGCCCCTGTAAACGCGCACATGTGCGGCACACGCTATATCCAGAATGTAGCGCGTTGTTCGAGACTATAAAGATGCAGCTTTTAACGCGAGCACAATCGAGGAGCTCTTACTTGAAAAAAAAAAGCGACTCGACTCTCCCTTTGCTTACTTTTTACTTCTAATTCGTCCCGCTGTTATTATTATTTCTTGAATTTTTTTTCTTATAAAGAAAAGACAAATCTACTTGCTAGAGATGCTATAAGATTATTTCTGGTAATTCCTAAGATAATAAAGTGAGGAAAAATATATAAGAACATTGTATGTAGATGGAAGAAGAAAATTATTGTTGGGATCTAAGACAATTTTTAAAATAATTCAAGTTTACATTTTTTTTCTTAATTTCATTTCATTAAAATCTTTGATGTTTCTAAACTATAACTTTTATAAATTATATCAATCGATATAGTTTATTTGTTAAACAAATTGATCTAAAATAGCTTGTTAATCATAACATATATCGTTAAATGGTAAATAATAAAAAAAATAGTAAAAAGATAGAAGAGAGTACATTTTAATATACGGTATATCTATATGTATTATCGATTTATCAAATATATTATATGTATAGATATATATCACTAATGGAATATCCGTTTATATAAAAAGCGTTATTTACAGGTCCTGAAAATATTCAGGACCTGTCATCATTGTAGAAATGTAAAGTGAAAATAGTCGGTATAAAAGTAGAATTTTCGTGAGACAGATTTATTCCTTCGACGTAAGTCAATTTTGCATAGGAGAGTATGAGTATGCAAATATAAGTCTAATCAATTTATTACGCGACTTACAAACTCACCTTCAATGTTTCATCATTAATACAGCCTTTCATTATTCAATTTTGATTCATTCTATAATTAAGATGACTCTTGAGAAACGATATTTAAAAGAGAAAATATTTTATAATGAGCTTCAAGCCATGTTAGTTTGACACTATCGAATAAACGATGTATCTTTCATAAGGCATTGCCAATTCCTTATATTTATTTCTTCTTGTTTTTCTTCTGAATTGCACATAACCCATAATATCTTCTTTGCATAGCAGCTTATCTGTGTTTTGTAATCTGCAATTATTTCACGCATCTTTATTATACTTTTTCAGGACATTAATATTTTCCACACAAAAAATGTCTCGTCATATATTAAAAAAATATTTCTTTACGAAGATTGCAGAGTCAAGTTATCTTATTCATTGATCAGGGTAAGATAGCCTGATTACAAATTATACAAAAATTATTTCATTTGCTGGCAATTGCAGGCTTAAAGTAATTTTTATTGCATGAGAACATATCCTCGTCCGTTTGACACTTAATTAACATAGTCAGTTATGATTCACGAGATCACTGACGATGACCGATCATCAAGATCTCGATGCTAGTCTATTCGATCAATTGCGGCAATTAATATAGAAACATTATGATAGTAGCTTTCTCTTCTTCTTCACGTTTCGGGCACTGTTATCACCTCTGTCGTAGCCATATCGCGAAGAGGAGGTCGCTGGAAAAGATCTCGTGGTCTTTTTCGGGACTTTTCAGTTATCACTTAGGGATTCGAAGGTTTCGAACTCTGTCAGGGTCATGCTCGGTCAGGAATCATGCACGGGTACTGCACAACACTTCATGAAGCACTGACAAGCCAGACCAGGAGGGAGCTCCATCGTCGGTGCTACCATATGATTGCTCGCTCCCTCGCTCGCTCACTCGCTCGCTTAACGTTCTCCTTCTCTTCTTCACTGCCACCACCCACGCATCTGGCAGTAGTGCGAAGGAACGCCCATACTTCGTACGAAATGTTATTTCGGGATAGACAAGGACGGCAAAACTGAGACGCCGAAGGACGGTTCGTAAACGGTAAAGAAAAACGAATTCACGTGCGTCTTGACCCTCCTCGCATGAACTTTTCCCTGGTATTTGAAAGAAAAATCTACCACGGTTGTACAATTTGTACACACGCTGTATATTCATTTGTCAATAACGTTTTGCCGATCTATCGAGGTATGAATTACAGAGATTTGAAATGTAGAACTATCACGCAACAGAAAATTAATTTATAAAAGATAGATAATTTATAAAAGATTTATAAAAATAAAATTTTTAAAAATTAATTTCTTATTTTCTTGGAATATATTTCTTGGAAAAAAGAAAAATAATAGCTGAGATAATCTTTCTGGAAAACAGATTGGAGAGTGTTTCTTCTATAATTGATATAAGAAAGGTTTTTATTTCTTCTTCCGATAAGAGTTCAATAACATTTTTTCTTAAAAGATATCATCGTTCAATGGTCAACAGTTGAGAAAGAACATGATTGTTTTTGTGATACTTACAAAACGTACGTACATGCGTGTATCTCTCTCTCGGTGCTCTCGGTGCTTACCTTAATTTCTATTGAGGTAAAAATAGCGCCACGCGTGCACGCTTGCGTGTCTGTCACGCATATGCGTGCGGAAGCCGAGCGGAGCATGTATTTCCTGCCCTCGGAAAGCGTACTTTTCTTGAGCAGCGAAAGGGTTCGACCCTTTCGACACATTTCTCGCAGCCGTGTCTCGTAATCCTTTGAATGATTACCGTACCGTAACTCGCCGACAGAGTCAGTGATTGCTCGATTTAACCGCGACGCAAGGAACACATGCTGCAGCATTTTCATCGGATCTAATCAAATTAATGATATTCATAAAGCCGGAAATTAATTCCGCAATTGCCGCGATCTTCTGCTAGCAAGAGTCAAACTTTATACCGTCGATTTATAAGCTCGTGTTCTTCGAAAAAACTCTTAAACCCTTCAAACAGAAAAGAAAATTTTTTTTTAAGTGACATATATTTTTTTTGTTGGCAATATTTGCTATTTTATTAAGAAATATTTTCATTTCATATCATGGAGAAATTGTGAATCGAGAAAAAATTGTCACAAAACATTTTTCCTAAATTTGACCATTTTATTTTTGAGCAACTTTAGGTATAACATAACTAACTTCATGATATAGCTCTGACACGTGTCGACCAAATGGTTATTCGTTCCTTCAAACTATTGAATGCCTACCTCTATTTTTCTTTTTCGCATTATATTCATTGTGCATTGAATTTTGACAATATGCGTAACTTGAGATATACATATGTATATCTTTTGTAGTATTAATATATTATATAATTAATATATTATATAATTTAAATATATGTTTTAACACAATGCAACCATCTCGCGAAAAAATATTGATTAAATACAAGAAGATTTATTTGTAAATAAATATTAAAATAAGCATTATTTAAAATTATTTTTTATTTTTGCGTATGTAAAATTGCTGAACTTTATTATTTATCATTAGCTGCAGAGAATGCGCCGGAGAGTTTGAAAAAGTAACATTATTAACATAGTTGTAAATGAAAGTGCCGGCGACTGTTTTGTCGTCTTCGTGCAGAAGCAAGAATGCATAATTGATCCATACATTCATTCACGTTTCGACGTTTGCCTCTTCTTGCGATTCTTCAAAGAATTTGAATTTCCAATTAAGTTTCCGCATCTCAACATTCGACAAACATTCGTGCTTAGCGTGTTTCGCATATAAATCGAATTTCTTTAGGTGACAAATATATAAATATATAAATAATAGAAGAATATATATGATAATCTATCAGACAGTAGTAATATATTTAATATTCTTATATTTCTCTATAACAAATTAAAATCATGCGATTCAGTGCAACGTTGGTGAGATATGTCTCGCTACTTCTTCCATTGGTTCGATGGCGCTAATAAAATTCAATCTCAATGAACAACAATTGGTTCTCGATTATAGAAATACCAGAGAATGAATAAGTCGCACTACTTAATCTCGCTTCCACGGTCGGTAAAGTAGCAATATACATATAGAGGTTCAAGGTTATTTAACCGCGAGTGAAAGCCGCGAGTCTCCAGAGTCTTGCGGAGCTCAATGTTTCATGGTGCTCCTTGCAATACGTACGCGTGTACTCCGAAGCAAAACGTTACCAGCTGTCTCGTTGCGGAGGATTGGGACTGATCTTCGTGCCCTCGTAAGTGCTCCTTCACAGTTTCCATGCGGCTTCTCGAAAGAAGAAACGATTTTGTAGAACGATAGCCGTTAAAAGTTAGCATCTCAAGACTCTCAGAGATAACGGTGCTTATGTAAGAGCAAATGCATGCTCGTTATGTTGTCGGCATCATTTATTGACAAGTATCGATAAACGTGTTTTATTCCGAGTCGATTTGATATTTAAAATGTGCTTGAACAAATATGCATGCATTAATTTCCTGGAATTCTTTTCCGTCTCACTTTCTCTTTTTCTCTCTTTTTCTCATGAAAATGGAGGTAAAAAGTTATTAATTAAATTTCTCATACTATATATTTTTTTACTGCTATATTAAATAAAAATTCCTGAAAGTCCCTCTCTACCTGCAATATTAATATCACAATGATCACTTTCACGTAATGTATTGCGGTTCATAATAAAACACTAAAGATTTATCTTTCAGAGATAAGTCACGTATTTGAAAACACTTTTGGAAATTTGAAAAACTTTTGACGCAATGGACAACTGCGATTGTATGTTCGTAGAGTTTATAATTACTTTTTTTTTGCATTTACTCGCTTTACGAAATGACCTTCGCTAAGTGCATGACGCAAGAGAAGGCGTAGAATTAAATCGCACTCTTAACTCAATATCAAGAGAAAAATGAGTTTTGCTTTATATCCTTCGAAGTTCTGGTTCGAAGAAACGGGTAGCAAGAAGCCTTATTTCAATGTACATTGAGCAAGAGATTCCACAATTTCTCGCGGTAATTTTATTGCTTCTCTAACGTTATAATTGTGTATAATAATTGTATATAATAACTGGGAAACTTGTTCGAAAATTATAAATATTGCTTTAAATTTAATTCGATATTTTCAGTTCAAAGAATGGGATATGAATTTGAAGAATAATGAATTAAATAAAGATTTTAAAGGGGATAAATATGTGATTTTAGTCTCTCTTTTCGAGAGACAAGGCGAATACGGGACGCAAGGGTGAATAGCAAGCCGCAACTGCGCAATGGTGCGAATTGCGCGTTTTGTAATTGCGCGAGGGTGCCGGCTCGGGATGACGAGTACGCAGTCGCGCGGGATTCCCCGGGAATCGGGTCTTTCCGGGTCTGCGACACGGTTTTCCCTTGACTCGGTTCACTTTGGCGTCCGAGGTAGTCGACGACGCGACGGCGATGTTCACGGACTAACTTGCTCGCTCTCGCAACAGGTGACGGAATCTCGACTGGTTGGGTTTAAAAAGCGACAAGAGATCTTCAACGAGAGAAGTCCAGATAGCGAGAAGTCCGGCTGCGACCTTTTTTCGCGTGCAAACGCTCTCGTGGAATCTCTAAGGGAGTAGGGTGGTAAGAGAGCGTCAGGGGATTTCGGAAGGAGTCGCGAAATGAGTGTCGAGGACGCCATCAATTACTCTCCCAGCGAGGAGGAGGACTATTACGCTCTGTTATCTTGCGACGAGTCTTCCACGGTGAGAGCTAGCACGTTGAAAGGAATTTTTATTATGCCTTATGAAATCTGTGTCTCTGTTATGGACTGATTGCTATAGTGCAGCACACTTTGAATTTTATTTTATTTTATTTTGTTGACCGATACATATTCAAAAATAAAAAAAAAATCTTGAAAAACTAAGAGTTATTTATTATAAAGGCGAAATTAAATTTCTAAAAAATTAAAGCTCTTTTTTTCTTTCTGTTGGGCCTGTTAGATTAAATGAATTATAAATTAAATCAACATATTTTCTAAAGCGGTTTGTTGTTCTGTGAGAAATGTTTGCTTTCGAACTATTCAGGCTACGTCGCGTGGGTTTTGGATAATTAAGTCAAGTTAATTATTTTCTGTTTTCATCCTTACGTTTAACAGGAAATTTCCTTTAAGTTGATTAGTGTCCATCAATATTAGTGCATTCAGGCTATTGCTATTTGCAATTATTATTTTAGGTGAATTATGTCTGCCTTTCGGAGAGTCGAAGATAATTTTCATTTCTTAATTCATTATGAAATGAACGCAGTTATTATTTCTGACTATCAAATTATTCGTAATGTAGGCGTCACCTAATGAAGTTTTCATGTTTGAAATATTTGTGTTAAGAAACGAGTCCATCATGGAAATTGTATTAATTAAGTTAAAAAGATATCATCTTTTAAAGTTTAATAAATGAAATAAAATATGAAGTAAAAGAGGATGTAAAGATTAGAAAAATACTCAATCAATTACTTATTTAATTACTTATTTAATTATTATTTATTCAATTATTTATTTAATCATTATCTTAATTAATTCAAATGATTACAAAATCAATTAATATTAATTTTAATTAAAATTAAATTTGATTCTTGAACTCTACATTGTGCAACAATTTCTCAAAATGCTTATTTATTGATAGAAATTTAATTTCGAATTATAACTGTTATATTTTATTTATCTATTATATTACGAATTCCATTATATTTTAATTCATGAAAGTTTCGTTATTAAATATAAAATTCATAGACACACAATAATCTGAAAATTTTGTTTATTATAACGTTTTGTTTATTATATAAAGCATTTGTACTGAGGCATTTAACGATACGTATACAAAATTAATTTTCTACATCTGTACTGAAATGATTAAATTAAATGTCGAGTTGCTTTTGTAATAATTAGATCCCAAAAGGAAATTGCAATTTAATCTCGTTATTAATTGAATTCTCGATCAACACAATTACGTGTAGTTGCATCTGCTCCTAGTTTACGGTATGTTGCAGTTATGCACAACAATATTCGTTGAAATCAAATCAATCTTGTGTCATATTGAGTGCGAAATTATCTTGATAGATTTAAACTTACTTTCGTTATTTTATATACCGTTTTAACCAACAAAAAAATTTTGGTAATGTAAAAGAAAATCATATTTGTTACGATATTAGGTAATGTAATTCGATATTAAAACAGATTGTAAATTTTAACATCTTACTTACAATTTATTTGATTGTGCATTTTTATAGCAATAGTAGTAGTAGATATTGAAAAATTTAGAGATATACGATGAAAAGGTTGCTTGCTTTTCAACTCTCCAGTTTACATTTTATTATCTTGGTCGTGAATTTTCGATAAGAATTTCGTTCTCAGTCGATATATCACGTAAGCGTGTTCATGACATTTTGTTTTCATCAACGAGACACTACGAACGTGACACTACTGCAGACAATTGAGAGATATCCAGACAATCTATGTGTTTACAAATCAATTCAATATCTCATGATATATTTTAACGAAAATGTTTAAATTAAAAATGTCGATATTTTCTTCGATAAAAAAGCTTTATATTTGTAATTAAAATTCAAAGTTTATTCTGTAAAATCTCGTTATAAGAATCAAATAATTATATACTCTTTAATAAATTTCATACGTTTGTATCATTTTCATTTAATGCATATTAAATGAAAAAAAAAAAAAAAGAAAAACAGAGAACAACAGGAAAAAATATATATATATATATATATATATATAATCTCGAAATAAAAATACATTAATTTTCATTCTTGCAATTGGATAAATGTAGATAGTTTTTATTCGATTTAAAAAATTAGGTCGAGCAGATTACAGCGGAATACAAGGTATTAGCTCTTCAGTATCATCCGGATAAAAACGATGGTGACAAGGAGGCCGAAAAGAAATTTCAACAATTAAAGGTATATCTCTTACACAGGAAAAAGTTAATTAATTTTAATCGGTTTGTATAATCGATTTCTTTAAACGCGTAAGAGAGAACATTGATATTTTTTCCATTTTATATTGTAGTATGCAAAAGAAGTTCTATGCGATCCTGAAAAGAGAAGCAATTATGATAAATGGCGGAATAGTGGTATCAAAATCAGTTACAAACAATGGGTCGGCATGAAGGAACATGTGCAGCAGGTGAGGCGCAATAATTAATGCATCTATTATTTATTTTGGACGGTAAATTGCATTCATTACAATAATTTATTTGTTTTTTATATATCTTGAAAAAAAATATTTTTTTTTTATCAATCAGTCTCTCGCTCAATGGAGCTTATGAAACGTGTCAATTCTTTTTTGCAAATTTATAATTTTAAATAGCTGTTCTTATTCAAGATTCTTATTCAAGAAATGTAGAAAAGTAATAAATTATAGATATTAAATATTTATGTTAAAAGGTATGTTAAAAAGAGAATTTTTGAATATATTTCAATAATTTTTATATCGAAAGTATAGTAATTTATCTCGACTATTTCGTATATCAAAAGAAGTGATTTTATATGAATCTCCAGTCTTTTTCAAAGCTTTCTTCTTCAAATTGTAGATTGTTTCATCAATTTCGACTAATTTCTCTCTCTGAAAATGGAGGAGCGATCTATAATAGCAATAAGGAACCAAAGGCCTTTAATTTCACATTCTATGCTATGTTTTGTGAAGTTAACCGAATCTTCTTCTGTTTGTAGACTATGCATTGGAGCACACCGAAGACAAAGGACAGAATGTTGCCGGACGCGACCGAAGAGGCAAGTGGTTCACCAGCTCACCTCAAAGGTCACCCTACAAATGCGCACAGGAGGGCTTCAGAGGGTGGTGCCATGAATCTCTACTATCGTTCGGGCCATGGCGTCCCGTTCTATCAGGAGTCTAACGAGGTTGTCAGTAAGTTTCGCAATTACGAGATTTAAAAGGTCTCCAATGTAATTCTCAGAACCGATTCCATTATACCGGATGCCCTTATAACAACAGGAACATGTTGCATTAGACAAATATCTACCTGTATATGAGTGTACGAGGCGTTGGTCGGATCGCGTTGGCGTGTGCATACATCTATATACCTTATAAAATAGCGAGTTGAGATAGACGCATCTCTTCTCTTCGTCGCTCCTCGTCATCGAGCAATTTATCATGTTTCTTTCTACCCCGTTTACATGCGATCTTGCAATCAAAAGACTTTTATTGTTGTTGCGTCACTCCTATTAAACTGCGAACGTGATGGTCTATCATCAATATAACGTCGACAAAATAAACGAAGATATTTTTTCGAGAAGACTTCGCGGAAGCAATAAATCTTTTTATTGTACATTTTTCTATTTTTTCAATTTGGGTCAGACGCTTCGCGAATTGTTTTTTCGTCATTCAAGGATGCATGCCAACTCGATGCAACAATCACCTTGGTACACGTGTATGTACGTGCTCGCGATTGTGCGTACGTATGTGTCGCCTTCAGATTTATATTTTGTTATACTATACTAAGCACGACGAGAGGAAAGAATCGAGGAATGCGGATGGAGGACGTTTGGTATTATTTAAATTCCCTTTCTGAAGTTTCCCGATTAAACGTCCGACTAAATATTATAAATCGAGCTTCTCTCGATCGCGCATTCTATATGTGTCTCTTGATCTTATGAGATGTTTAGCAATAAGAGTTAAACGATGTAGTGTCAAGGGCAGTATATAGTTTTATCTGTGATCCCGCGAATGAATTTTCCGCTAGTGGTTAACTGATCGTTTCAATCGTAAACACATTGGAAGGAAATACTTAGGCTTCTGTTAAAGAAAAAAACGCTGTTTGTGAATCCATCATTCACAATAACAGAATTTCATTGTTACGATTATCAATGTAATTTAAATATTAATTAATATATAATTGGTTTCCATCATCAAATAGTCGTTGCTTTCGATGTAACTTATGCGCGTCTTTATTGACTAAAAATATCGACTTTAAATGTCACATATCCAAAATGCGGTTACAAGAATGGGACGGTGGAATTGCAAAATGATTGAAATCCCGGACCACAAACATTGCAAACGTCGAATTTATTAGATATGATGTTTTAATGGAAAGACGTAACTAAATATATAGCTCTATCAAAATATGTAAGATAAAAATATATAATATATAAAAGTAGAATAGTTTATATTAAACTGTTATATCTAAACTGTTATCTAAAGTGAAATGTCTATATATTAGTATATATTTTGTAAGTGTTGCTATCGATTCTGTGAAACTATCCTAGGTATTGACGTTTCCAACGTTTCTCTCCGAATATTTATTCGATCGCTGGTATTAATTCAAGGATTTATCTAATTCCACGAAACATTAGATTAACGTTTCGTAGAATAAGCATAAGTATTTCTTTCCATAATGGAACAGATCGACGATGGCGCACTTGTACCTGTGTCCAATGTCAAACGCAAGATACATCATTCTCCTCTGATCAATTGCGACGGCTCTTCTCCATTCCGTTAAATGACCATACGCGCGTGCGAATTAGCAGCGTTTTATCTCTTTAAAACTGGTGAGATTTTGCCGATTCATTTTTCGACATTATAATGATACAAAAGAAAGTTATTTTGTGCTTTCACAGTGTCGAAATGTGAACTTGCCTGAAATTATTTCGAGTTGAACTTTTGAGAAAAACAATAATATTCTCTTGTGGATCTTCATGAAAATTACACGTAGTATTTTTACATTCCGACGCATTTGCGTTTTCTTTACGTTCGATGCAGCAGTCGAGACAATTCGTTGGTGAATTGCGTTTGACATATAATTGAGAATGCCTATTTATAATGGATAATGAATATAATAACTTAATACAGTTAATCCTGGATGTGTCGATGTGTATAATCTTAGAATAATGCGATGAACATTTTCTCAAGGGAGCTCATTTAAATTAATAACAGAGTTAATAATGCCTTTCAGTTTCGCTTTAAGTATTTCCTAGTCGAGCGCGTTGTATTTAGATACCCATGCATCCATTATAAATCCGAGCTACTATATTTAACAGTTTGACACTATTAAATTTTTGACACGCGTAAAAGATGAAATATAAAAGAAATAAGTAATCGATGAAAGTACAATTTAATGAGAATGTTCAGATATAATGTGTTCGATCTGGAAATGTTTGAATGAATGGAACTGCAAGACGTTAATGACGTTAATGTACATCTTGCCTGACTCGATCAATTTTCCATTTCCAAAAAAATAATGTGAGTTTTCGCATCCTTCGTCAAAGTCCAAAACATATCACAGGTCCATTTTGTCTTTCCAAAATCGAGGGCTAATCTTGCATTTACACAAGCTCAGCAGAAATGGCTAACAAACGACTAATAAATGTCAGTGTAGAAAAGCAAAATCAATATCAGCAACGAATCCAACGACATTTTTCTACTTTAATTTTAGGCTACCAAGTTAATTCTTGTTTTTAAGTATAAATTCTTCCAATGGAAAGGATATACATCGTTTCGATGATATAATTACTTTTTTCTGTAAGTTCTTCCTAGATAAGCACACAGTAATGTCTGAATTATGAAATCAAATTATCGAAAAAACATTCGTATCTTTCTAAGAATTTAAATTTTCCTAATTTGATCCTAAATGTTAGATCCATGAAAGGATTCGTTGTTGACTGTAACTAATTCTTAATGTTACAAATACGCAGAGCCGGAGTAAGGAAATAGATCAAGTCATTACTTGTTTACCTTGTCGAATATCGAATCTCTATTCTGATCAAACGTTTTCGAAAAGGATTATTTTTAGACTCGAGAAATAGAAAATGGAGTACAACAGTGAAATAAGGAATAAGGAATAAGAACTAAGAAGCTACGGAGAAGAATAACAGTAAGGGAAATATGTGAAATTGCTACTTACATATGGATATTTTTCGAAATATCGTAGACTCGAAAATCTTCCGCTTTCTTTTGCTATTGCTTCCATTCTCTTTTTATTTTTCTTAGATTCTTTGTTGAGAGACCTAAGAAAATATCTTGCTGCTCGACTTGTTTCCCTATCAGCTCTGTGCAAGCCTGACGTTAGTGCGCGGTCAATCGAATTAGTCGAACATATATAAGCGTCTGCTAGCGCTTCATATAGGATTTGCCACACGATCGATCCTTCTCTACACATCTCTTACGAGACGATAGATGCACAGTTAAATTTAATGACATATCTGCGACAAGTGAATCGCGTTTGATTACGCTACAAACCAACACTTTGTTGAATCTATCATATATCCGAATTTATCTATCTTAAATAATGAAATGTTATCAATTTCTCAAATTTTTACAAATTTGACTGTTTCGAAAACGAAACTTTATAAAAAAAGATTGTGTATTACAGTTTTGATCCATTTTTTAAATACTTGTATGCTGTTTATATAAAATATATAAATTGAAATATTCTAATCGGTAATTTGCCATAATGGCTGACGTTGTAACAAAAATATCTAAAATGGATTTTTAATATCTCTAATCTTTCATAATTTTTTGATGGTATTTGTCAGGAGATTCTTTCGTGAAGTTGAGATTGAAGCTTTATTCGGACAAAAGGATAAAAATTGGACAAAAGTTGGATGATCAAGTCACAAAAAGTTTTAATCTCGTCGCGAAAGCGACGACCAAGTTTAGATTAAGTAAAACGGCAACGGTATCAAGCGTTCATAAAATTCCTCCAGTTTAATTCAATTTCTTTAGCAAAGAACATAGCAATTAGATTGATAAGATGTAAAGATAAATGAGGAATTTGAAAAAATGTAGAAGTCAAACATTTTATTTCTGATAATATTTTTATGGTAGAAAAAAATATAGAAGAACATATATTATTATTTGTTAGAAAATATTAGCATAATTTTGCGCATACGTTGTGCATGGAAAATAATAAATAAAAATTTGATTTGGTTTTTATTATGGTTTATTCTCTTAAGTTAAGCGAACAAGATTAACTATGTTAGAATTAAATTAAAATAACATTGATCAAAATGAACAAAGAAATCGTTTTAATTTTAGTATTCTTTTAACAATATTATTTTGTGAGAAAAGTTGGACAAGATTGCAGAAGCTTTCATGTACTCTTAAAAAGTTTTTCATTTTCTAATAAAGATGAGAATGAGGTCGACCATGTCTATAGCCGATCTATAATGCTCGCTGCTGTTGAAAGTCTATTGGACCACTCTGTATCTATACCTATATTTTTCTAACCGGGCCCGTGGATTTTGGCTCGTGAAACGTTGTTTATATGACTATATCATACATACCTATTTGTCGTTTACGATTGACCTGTCGCAAGCGCCTGAGAGAAAGGTCGAAGTCTGTTCAAACGCCTATCAGTACGATGCTCACGATCGAAGAATCCGATATGTTCCTTTTACGTTACTACACGCGCGTTTACAATACCGTCATTGGATAAGATGGAACTTGCGCGTTCCCTTAAAAGCAAAATAAGAGGAAAAACTTATTTTTCTTCACAGGATTCTATGATCAATTCAAGACCTAAATCAGTTTCCAATTTCAGCACAGATAATTAATTACAGTTGTGTAAATTTTTATCTAGACATATAACAGAATTTTACATTAATTAAAAAAACCTGAACTCTTCCGCTCTATTATATAAAATAGACTTAATGAATAGTGAAAAAATAATGAAAGAAACATCTATATTCTAAATCCTTATATTATGTATGCTATATAATAGTTTATTATAATTTTTTAAAGAATTTAAACAAGATTTTCGAATTAGCATGATTTAAAATTGAAAATTTTCAGTTAAATTAAACAAAAGTTGTATTGAACGTCGCTCTTTAAGCTTTCGATATTTTTCTTATTTAACAAAGTTTTAAATAAAATTCAAAGTATATTGTACATTAAGTTATTGAAAAATTTATTTGCTTTCGCACTTGTAAATAGCAGATTGTTAGTGCCGTTTATTAGTAGCCGTTTTGAAATTATGATTATGAAACGTTAATTGTGTTATTTATTTGCATAAAGAAATCGATAACTGTCTTCTATTTTAATGTCTACGACTACAATGATCGTAGACGCCAAATGCTTTGAACAATTAATTATGAAAGTATAAGATATAAATTGTAGTTATATATTAATAATAATGACGAAAACTTTCTTTCTATGTGTCGATGAATTGATGAAAGCAAACTGATAAAACACAAAGATATTCAATTGCGATTATCATACATAAATGTTCAAGAATGTTACTTTCACTGATTAAAAATTAACAATGAAGATTAGCATTTGTAATATAATTTTATTTATATATCAGTTGACTAATTATCTAATAATTATGTAATTAGTACTGTAATTTTATATATATATATATATATATATATGTGTATGTATATATAGCACAGGTATAAAAGTTAAAGTTAAGTACAAATTGTTAAATGATAAAAAAAATCCGAGTTTGTTAAAAATGATTGTTTAAAGAAATATGATTATTACTGTTAAAATATATACGAAATAGCTCAGTTAATCAGATATCTTGAGCAACTTACTAATTGGTAAACAGGATTTTCGATCGTTCTCACCAGTTGTCAAGTTTTTTGCGTGCATGGTAGTATGGATGAAATTATAGATTGTGTGTAAATGTCTATATGCAGTTAACCAAATACATATGTTGTATATTCGTCTCGCGCTGGTCGATGCGGCGATGTATTACTCGTACCAATAAAAAATTCAATAAATATGTTTAATTATGAAATATTCTTTGTAATAATAATTTTTAACGTTTTATGATAATGTTTTGCGATAACATTCTAATCATGGCATGTCAAAAATTAATATTTACACGACAAGTAATTATTAAACAGTTATTTAGATAAATGTAAATTTCTTTTAAAGTTAATACGTATATAGTATATAATTAATACGTATATGTATTTTGATTCCTCTTCGTAGAAAATAAAATCTATATGAAATTGACTCTATATATATATATATATATATATAAAGTATGTATATATATA
>NW_017259245.1:2835969-2838055 GCF_001594045.1 Atta colombica
GTTGAAATATTTTTAAACAAATTTTATACTTTTATTATTTTTATTTTTATTATTTTTAATTACATTTTTTATGGCGTTCTTACAGTCTAAATATGAAATATATTTCTCTCGTAACACAGATTTGTAATCCTGTTTGAATTTAATTTATTGATTTCATTTGTCTAATTTCCCTAACATGATTCGTTTGAAAGTTAATCGGATAATGTTACTATGTTATAGCAGTATGTATATGTTGTTAATTGTCAAGCTGCAGATAACAAAATGATTATTACTTTATCCCCTATTATTCCGCTGCATGTTTCCTAGTAGAATGGGGAAGGTAATGTCTCTCAATATGTACATTTATTTTTGACTATCAAAGCAAAATTAATATTTAGAAATACAGTTAATTGATTTATGCATAACTAACAAAATCTTCTTTAACTACATATGTAGCTGGTTTAAAGGTTATTTAATGGAAGATATCTATAACATAGAAAAAATTTTGGTAAAATGTTAGATAATATAGAAATGGGTGTTTTACAGAAATTTAAATTTTCTTTTTGCCTTTTTTCTTGTTTGTTTAAACTAGAAATTTTGTATGTAAATAAAAACATTCTGCAAAAACCTAGAAATAAACTTGCAGATCGATTTGAATAATTCGTTTTTCTTTCAGTTTGCTCCTGTTTTTTGTTTTCTATCGACTGTGTTCAATTTTGCGTATACTGTTTTCGTAAGTTATACGAGACAAACTTTGTATTTTCCATATAAAATACGCGAGGCCCAGCTCGTCGCGTCGGATGATTGGGAACTGGAGCGAAACATTTGCTTCTCGCTTCGAAGGCTTCTCCGTAATTTCAATCGTTTATCTGACAGCTGCTTTTAGTTTGATTTTTGTTTATACATATATCACGTAAACTATATCTAAAAAGCGTGATGATTAACTTAGTTAAAATTGACGTTTAAAATATCATATGTCTAACTAAGTTTTCCTCTTTTGATCTCTTTTTCTTTAATCATGTGCAGGAAGTTTAAATAATGTCTGTAAAAATTTAATTAATAGACTTAGATTTAATTGATAGACATTAACTGAATAGATAGAGATAAAATTTTTTTCGCATTATACTTCAAACTTTTGAATAAAAAATTTCGTTTAGTGCGAGTGAATGCGTGATATGTGCGAACTATTAATCATTTGGTATATATTCGATATGTTTGTTTCTCTTTTATATGTGAATAAAGTTTGAACATTCACAAACATCCAGAGATATCTTTTACCAGCCGTCCATTAGGACCCATCATCAGGATCGTATTTCGCTGTGTACCAGTTTCCGTATAAATCTATTCTTTCATTCGTGTCGAGGGACGCATATAAATACCACTCCACCCGTCCACGTAACTCCATAGAACGCACATCCCTCCACTGAACTGCAAACAGCCCTTTGAATGCCATTATCCTACCTACGTTGTTACTACTTAACGTCCGCAAGTGTGGCTGCGTTAGATAACGAGAGCCTGGCCGTTGTTCCCGATCGGTTTTGCCCGACAACGACTGTCGGGATGCTGAGTCTGTGTGTCAATTTAAACTTTGACCTACCAGCACCATTTCGCGCCGTTTACCATAGACCCACCTACGCTTCTCTCTGTAACCTTCGCCTACTATCGCCAAATTATTTTGCTCGAATAGAATTTAATGTATCTCTTTTGTACATCTTTCGGATGTAATTATCTCAGCGCAGAAGAAAAAGAAGAGATATGAACAAACTACGGAACAAACGATCATTTTTTGAAATATTTTTGAAAGAGATTTTTTAAAAATAATAAATAGATAGGGTGAATAGATTATACATCAAATAAATTATTTGATTAAAAGTATTTAAGCTGGATGTGCTATTTATTTAAATAATAATTATACTCGTTTGATTAAGTAATACTGCTATAGTTTTTTTCCTCGTTTCGAGAACAGTTGCCTTTACGAGATACCGCGATGAGCTTTGCTACGTTAATCTGTATCGACACAACGGAAGAGAAATACGCAACTAGGAAGGAGGGCAAATCGATATCGTCGTGAGTCTCTGTACACAGAGAAGAGAATAAGCGTTTTATA